>NW_026138440.1:0-46995 GCF_025592945.1 Manacus candei
AGTACTGGATTGATTCTGAGGCTGTAAAATTCACAAAGAAAGCTTAGCCCGGGCCCAGTCCTTATTTAACCACTTCCCTTATTTTAAATTTCTTGCATAGAATTCAACTAGCTGAGTGCTCAGGAGAACCAACAGTTCTGCATGAGGTTCTTTGCTCCTTAAATGTACTACTCAGTGAAATTTTTTTGTGTGTATGCTTTTTGGAAGATATTTTAGCCTTGATGCACTGTGTAAGTTAATTTTGTGTCACCAGGATGTTATGATTGTGAATTTAACCCAAGAAGTAAAAAATCAGGGAAAAACTACAGGACTAGTGACAAGGCCTGCTTAATTCCAGGCTGCAGTGCAGTACAGGTGTTACCATGGCAACTTTTTAAATATCAAAGTACTACGTGTTGTGCACAAACTTCCCCAGAAGACACCTGGGAGACAGTTCTGTCCATGTGAGACACAGGCTTCGAGCTGTATCACAACTGGGTGTCTCACTGAAGGCCAGGGGAATTAGGAGCTAAATGAGTATTTGAAAAGTTAATTCATTAATAACACATTTTCTGAGCAGTTACTGCAAGTGAACTGAATAGTATATGTAAAGGTGGCACGATCTGTCCTTAACTAAAATAACAGTGGGGAAAGGAAGTATTTATGGGCATGATCTGAGGGTTCCATTGTTCAGTTGCCTCTGTATTCCAAGTTACTTCTTGAAGAGCTTCTGAAGTGGCAGCTGTTGAGGGAAGGGATGAATGTCTCCAAACTTGTGCCATACAAGATATTCATAGGCTGCTCAGCTGACTTTCAGTCAGTTCTCACTGTGATGTCAAACAGACTTGATATAGGATATGGATGGCTGATGGGAAAAGGCAGCACATCTGTCTCCTGCTGAATTTAACCCTTTACGCTGTTTGTTTTCAGTGGAACATGAGACTCTTTGCACATCAAATCTGTTGGCTTTCCCAGGAAAGCTGGCTCCCTGGCAACAACTGCTATGGTTTCTTTAAGATTTGAGAGTTTTATGGGGCAGAACATTTTGTGCCAGTTTCACTGCCACTTGACACCCTGGTGATGAGACCGACAAAACCCAATTCTGTCTGTGTGTACACACACCCTGTCCTAAACTGGGACTGCAAGGGTTATTTCCTTCGATGTAGCAACTGGCTACTAAGAAACTCCTTTCAAAAGGGTGACTGCTGTACATTCCCACAGATTCTCTCTTGTGCTCTACCCTGCAGCTCTCTGAAGGCTCTCTCTAGAGCAGGCATAGCCGACGTTGGAATAATACCCAGACTTTTCCCTGGTACTTCAGGAGGATTTACTGTAGTCTCCTTCCTAAGCAGAGGTCAGACCAAGTGAAATCCAGAGAAGGATTATTAATGACACTTGCTAGGAGAGAGCAGAAGAGGAGAACAGAGGACATAAAAGGCCACAAAGTCCCCTTACACGAACTGTCTGTCGGACCAATGAATAAAAACGGTCAGAGGTGTGTCAGGAGGCTGAGTTAATGGATGATATGTTTTCAGTTGTTCCAGCTTTCTGAAATGGCTGCACGATACAGTCATCGTAGAGACGACCTCTGCCTGGATACCCAGAGGGCCCATAAAAAAGTTAGCCACAAGTCAGAAGTTACCTCTGCGAACCCCATGGGAGATGGTTTATAGGACTTTGGGCTGGTGAGCTCATTAGGTGAAGAGCTGGCTGGAGATGGCTGCCACCCACCATTTGCTGGTCACCTGTACTGCATCCTCCCACCCTTCATCTTCCCCTTACAGACTGACACAGCAAATGTCAGGGGAGGACTTTAAAGCTCAGTGCCTTTTTGACTATGCTGACGCAAAATTGTTTGACCACTATGTGTTCTGCATTGAAATCTCCTGTATACTGGTACAGGGACTTGGGTTTTGGCTTGAATTCCAGATCTGGTTGCTTGCAAGTGACACAGATTCTGAAAACAAAGAAAATGAAATGATGCACAGTGCCCTTCAGGTACTTTTTTTAGTGTAGGCAAGAGCAGGTTACAGAAGAGGAGGAGATTTAAGGCTAGGTTATTTCATGTTATATAACCAGCTCTAGGTTAAGTGTCTTATGCATGTTCTGGCAAAAGATTCAAGCATTACTGTTCCTTTATTAATTAGTATCTGAGTTCTCTATACCAGTTATGTATGCATCATTTCAAGTGTCGGTTCACAGATAAGGTTTGTTTGCATTCATTCTCATGCTTGCTCTGTGTCATAATTTTCATACTGTTATAGGAATTAACTTGTTTGAACATTCCTAGTTAAGCGTAAAAAAAATATTTTCCCATGAATATCATCCTTTTGGCAAACATTTATTTGAAAAGGAACTGCTGTGGAAACTATTTTGTCTGCTTGGGAAGATCTTGCTTCGAAATCCCATCATATTGCAGGAAAAACGTTTCAGTATCAGTCAGTGCACAGGGGGCCTGCAGAAATAGAAATTTCACCCAACTGTCTGTGGTATTGATAAATAGCACTGTACTCCCTAAAAGATCCTTGGGAAGGAGGCTAAAGTTAAGGGCCACGTTTTTCACAGTATCTGAGGAAACCTTATGATCTGTTCAAGCAACCAGGATATGCTTCTTGGTTTTTGCATGTGCAAGTCACATCTTGTATTGCAATGATTTAGTAACTGGGAAAACTTGGTATTGGTTTCTTGGGATGGAAACACTTCTGACGGGTTAAACTGTTACATGCTAATTTTACTAATGCAAGCACTGTCTAAATCATACTGTAAGTGTGTGATATTATGACTGTAGTTGAAATCTGCCTGCATAGTTCTGTTTTCAGTTTGTCAGGTAATATCATTATACTGAGGGAAAGCTGCATTTTGTCTGGGAACCTGAATGCAGTTTTCTCCTCTTTGTTTTTGCTCTGAGGTCTGCAGGAGGTCACTGGAGATGATGGCTGGGAGCAAATGAAAGTGTGCTGGTACAGAGAGCTGCAATGCCTTAATTGAGCATCTGTTGCTGTAATGTGTGAATGTTTGGCATTCTGGGAGCTGGGACACAGATTGTTACTAGCTCCTTCCCAAGGTTATTTCAGAAGCACATAGAGCAGCTGGCAAGGTCTGGGGCAGGTTTAACTCTCTAGTGGCTTCCAAGTGCATGCTGTGTTAAAAGTTAAGTATGCATTAAGAAGCAGTTTTTCTCAGCGTAAGATTTTTTTTCTTTCTCCTGTAACTTATGTTTGACCTCAATACTAAATTGCTTAGTAACCATCTGAATGAATTACATAGTGTGGGACATGTATAAACAGAAAATAGAAACCTGCAATAGGTTTTGATGGGGTTGGGTGATTGTTTTTTTTGAAAGGGAATTGCTGAGCAGAACTGAGCAAAGTAATATGATATGTTTATTGGGAGCTAGCATTACAATATAGCCAGACATTAACTGCCCTGGAAACGACCTGTAGGATGTAAGGAGACACGCTTTCCTCAGTCATCACTGTGCTATCCAGCCAGATAACTGAGGTTACAGCTTGCCATTCTTCCTACAAAAGGCTTACTGCACAACTGCACACTGTCTGCTAATAAGTTGTAGACTGTAACATCTTTCTTCTTCCACATTTGATCTGAACTTCTTTGCTGTTTGGTAAAAAGAGTTCAGATTTGGTATAAGTGAAATAAGAGCTGAAGAAAATATCATTCATGTAGGAAACAAAGTTCAATTGTTACTTAATATGCTATTATACCTACCTTGTTCCTCTACAATTCAAATATTGTTGTAGGATGAGTTTTTGAAAAGCTCCTACGTGAAATCATGGAGACAGATGAGTAAATCAAGTGAAATGTAAAAGTGAGTAGTGACAGCATTTTTCATGGCTTTCTAAGACCTTCTACTTCATAGCACTCTTTGAAACTTGAAATTTATTGCCTTTATAAAATATATTTTGAAAATAGTTAAAGAATATACTCATTGCATGATCATGCTCCATTTCCCTGAATATATATTGAGTTCATCATTGAATGCCTGTTATTCTTGAGCTATCACAAAAATAATTTAACGATTTAAGCAATAAACCATTTGAGGTTTGAAGGTTTTGGAAGGATTTAGGTTTTTTGTTTTGGATTATTTACAGTTATTTAAGATTTAACATAGTTTAGATATAATCATCTTTAACCTCAAAGCAATCAAAGTGTATGCCGAAAAAATGGTGTTTCCCACTTTTGTAGCATGTTTGTATTGAGGCAGTGAAAAATGGATGAGTACTGGGTGGTGCACAAAGGCTCCTTGACGTGCTTAACAAAGAAGTTGCTTATGGATGTCCTCACTTTGTTGCCCTCTCAGATGGCTTGTGCTGATCATGAGGTTATAAAAAAGTCTTGAGAGATGGGTAAATCAAGGTGTTCAGGTGTAGACAGAAGCTAGGAGTCACTGTATAAAAGAGATGGTTTTTATCAGTTCTTATTACATAGCACCTTCAGTTGCCCAGTTTGGTTTGTGGCACAGTTGCAGTATGCTATCTAATTCACTGTGCAGAAGGCTGTTCATCCTCTAGTCTAATACTGAATATGATCTTATTTGTAATGTGATTTTCTTAATCCTTAGATAAGTTTCTTGTCTTCTGACAGTAGCTGTCTGAATCATTGTTTGAGGGAAGGCAATGAATCCTGGCTGATAATTACTCTGTTAGCTTTTGGTCTTCTTTACCTTTTACAGAAATCAAGACTGATTTCCTCTGTAGGTGTTACATCCACACAATCCCGGCCACAGCAGAGCTCAATTCCTCCATGACCTGGTTCATCACACTTGTCCCATGGGTGTTCTTGTACCTTATGGAAGGGCTTACATCCCACTGCTCTGCATTTCCCTGCTGTCTCTGTAGAGACCTGTGCTGACTGATAAGAAGCAAGAGAACAGCGTGGCGTTGTGAATACTTTTACAGCAGAACTGTTTATTTTGCACTCTTTCTGTCTCTAGATGAGTAAGTTCCTTTTAGTGCTGCGTATAGAAGCATCATATGTTCGTTTTGTGTCAAGAGCTTGTTCTCTCCTGTGTTTGATTTGAGACATGAGGAACTGGAGGCCCCCCATGAGGAATAAGTTGAAAGTATAAATCAAATTCTTCAGTCAGTGCAGGCTATGGTTTCTAAAAACTGAAAAGTGGTGGTGGTTCTCTGGTGGTTGATGTAGCTTTGTTCACTGCATTTTTTTTTCTTACTTTTTGCTGCTTTAGGCTCTATTTCTCCCTGCTATCCCTGTTCTGTAACCTTACAGTTTGCCTGCAAGCGTTTTCTTTATGAAAAAAGCATAGGTTTAGGGGGAAAAAAAAAGATGAAACACAGTCCCTGTTGGATTTCATCCTGCCTCTGCCATAAGGGAAATATAAGCAAAACACATTTTCAGGTCACACAGTTGCAGAAATTGTGGGCACGTGGTGTTCAGCACCTCCTGTAATGAGCAGCTCTACTTCTTTGGCCTTCCATTCTTCCTCAGGGACTCTCAGGTCTCCCTTGCCAGACTAAAACCCATTAGGTGCACATGTGATATGTAAACATTTTGTATTGATATTCTTCCCTAAACTCAGAACTAAAACAAATGCTTGATTATTGACATGTGTCAGAAGGAATTCCCGTGTTGACTTAGTGATGTAGAAATCTTTCCACTGTGCTTTCCATGATTTAGAAGTGACGTGAAATTTTGTACTTGATTTCTTTCTGCATGAACATGATAGAAAAGAAGATGTTTTGTTTGTTAAAGGTCAGGTTATGTAAGAAGTTGCACTGTTTTGGGGGGATTCTTCTGGCACTTATGCACTTATATGTGGGTGGCCTGCTCTGATAAAATCAAATATCTGAGTAGGCTGCTTGTGGACTGCTCAGTAAACAGCTCAAGTACTGTGTCTAGAAGTGCCCTAAAAGGCAGTCATGTAATATTTTTGACTCAGTATATTGTGAAATCTTTGTTAGTTTCTTTACACTAATCTGCTTGCCCTTACCATACTGATACATTTCTGTGGAACTATTGGAAAAAAGTCTCTCTCTGGTAACACTGAAAGTGTTTTTTCTCTCCTGCTCAACTTTTCCTTTCATCTTGTGTATCAAAACCCATGGCTCATCCTCACCTTACAGGGATAGCATGAGCCAGGTTTCCAGGATATTAATGCAGCGCTCTCCTCCACAACAGCTTTCATATCATTTGCTTCACAGATACACTTTCCCTTCCACAGTTCCCTGCGGGCACACAGAATGTTGCAAACAACAGGCAGCTGTATTTTCAGACACTGAAAGGTTTCACTGTTTACACACCCTCGGTGACTGACATGATGATAACTTCACTGTTTCAGGATAGGTTAAAATACAGGTAACTTGGTAGGCAGCTTTTTTTACTAAGGGAGGAGAGTACAAAGAGGGTGTTTCAGGAAACTGTGAGAACACCTGGAATTACTTTTATATGTCTTGGGCATGTCTTTTCTGCGTTGATAAACCCACAGGAGAGTTTGTGAACGTGGTGTTGGACTCACCTTCAACAAGCTACCTGGGTTAGTCCAGAACTCGGGATTTCGGGGATGTAGCTTGGGTTTGAACTGTAAATCTCTGAATATGACATAGATGGAGAAATTACAGAATGGGATGCTCTTCGAGAGGGTAGTCAAACCTTCCTCAGCGAGTTGTCTGGATATTTGGGAGGCTTTGCCTTCTATGGGTGGCATAATTGATTTGTTGCATAGATAGGTTGCTCTCTCTTTTTTTGTGGGGGAGGGGGGAGATGATGGGTTTTTTTGGTTTGGTCTTGTGGGTTCTTCTTTGTTTGGACAGGTTTCTTTGGGTTGGGTTTTTGGTGTTTTGTTGGTTTTTTTTTTTTGGTGGTGGTGGTGGTTTGTTTTAAGGCACATGGAGTTCATAAAACAGGGCTGAAATGGGACTTTTAGCTCTGTGTTTGACAAGTTGCTCCTCCACAGTGATATTAACATATTGGTGAAGAAAGGAAGCATAAGTTTTTCTTCCTGGTGTATCAGTAGATATATCTTGTAGATATCACTTGTAGATACCAGAATTTGGTTTTTTGTCTGCCACAATTCAACACTTCATTTGATACTGGGCTTGAGGGAGAACTCTTGACTGTTATTACATGTTATCAAATTAAATATTTAACAAACTAACTTGACAGCTCACCTACTTTTACTGCCACCTAGTTGCTAGCACACCTGATGATGGCTTCCCTGTGCACTCGAGCTACTGTCTTCCATACTTGTAGTGTTTAAGTTCTGCTCCACTCCAGCATGTTCTCCACGTAGCTTGGGGCACCAGGATATCCCAGTGTCCAGCTGGCCCTCAGAGAGCCAAATAAGTCATGGACTTGGTCCACCCAGCAGTTAAGGTAGGAGGGCTGATGTTTGCATAGCCATAGAGTGAAAATGATGCTTCTTGCTGGGCCTTTTACTGCATGCTTCCTTGCCATGATTTTTTTTGGCATGGGGGGGGCAGTATTCTGTCTGTGACAGGCAGATGGAAGACTAAAAGCAGGTGTAAAGATTGATGCAGGGTTTTGAGGTCGCAGTTGAAGAGGGAGGAAACACCTCAATCTTTGTTCAGTGTGTTTCCCTTTTGGACCTGGTCTCTGCTGCCTGGTAGATACTGCAGTTACTTTTGTTCTGGCTGAAGTGCTCAATTTTGTTTGCTTGTACAGCTCTAAATAGTGACACAGTGATAGAAGTATAAAGTTGAGGCTGAAAGGTAAGTTTGGTATTCCAGTAGTGTAAGCCATGTGCCAGCCAGGTGGGAGAAACTAAATACAAAACAAAGGCTGTTTTGTGAGAAAACAGACACAATTTGTGTCTATTTAATGACACCAGCTGAAATCTGTTTTAAATTGATGCAGTTTAAACTGATCTTAAGTGGATTTAAGCACATTGATTTTAAGTGAAGATAAAACTCTCCATGTCACATTATGATTAAGTCGTAACAATTTATCTAGGTTCTTGTTTTGTCAGCATGGTGCTTGCAGCTGTTCTTGTTTTGCTTTGTTTTATGAGAGAACTTTTATTTAAGCTGTAGCAGAGTGTTGTTTTGGTGTGCTTGCTGTCTTTCAACTTCCACTCACACCAGTGTTATGTTGCCTCAGAAGCCTGGGCTAACTGGGACTGTCTTCAAGGAAGGTCCTGTGAGCCACCAAGCCTGAACAAGTAGGGAGAGCCTCTAAGAGGCAGGTGGAAAACAAAAATTGACTTTTTGAGTTTAAAAGGCTCATGGGAGGCAAAGGTTGGGGCTGAGGCACTATGAAGCCCTGTCTGGGCCAGGATCACGTCACAAGCATTTTGGACATATTTTAGCCTGTCATTTACTGAAAACTCAGAGTAAAATGATGTTTTCTGGAGTCTTCGTACTAATAAAAGAAAGTGGTTTTGGAGATGTACCCTGGAGGTAGCAGCTACCAAGAATTAGACTTAAAAGCAAAACAAAAGAAAAAAAACTCCCAAACCGATTTACCAGTTCTTTTAGAATAAAAGAAACAAAGCTAAACCAAACCCCTTCTCTTTGATGTAAAGTTGTCTGAGCCTTACATATGATATGGCTCAGTGTCATCCATGGAAATAAAAAAGGAAGTATATCTGTTTGCATCGTTTGGGAAATGGATGTTATCATCTCTGACTTTTCAGATTTCTTGCTCATGGAGCACTGAGGCAGGAGCCAGGAGGAAAATCTAACTTATTGGTTGAAGTAGCATTAACCCTCCCCGTAGCTGTAATAACAAAGTTCTTTTCTGATTTGAAAGTACAGCATGTTGAAATATTAAAGCTTCTAGATGGTGAAAATAAATGAAATTAACTTTGAAGCTTCTGATTTATAGTACCAGTGGATACAAAGCTTTACAAGATTGTCTTGTTCAGAAGCTTATAATTAGAGTATCAGTTTTCTTGTGGGAAACTGTTTCTTTGTAAAACTGAAAGGACAAATTCCTTACTAGTTCTATCATCTATTTATTTTTCCTGCTATGATTCAGACAAATCAAAGGTTAAAAAGTCAGCATTTCACATTTGACAGTCTGTGACTCAAATCAAATAAAAAATCATATATTCAATGAGAAATAGCCCTCTAAACTGTCTTATTACACAGAAGTCTTAAGAATTGTTGGTTCATATTAATCCCCTAACCTTGAAAATTTAATTGATTGAATCTGTCTTAAAGACTGTCCTGTCTAAGCAGTCTAGTGAGGAAGATGAAAGATTGTTAAATAGCCATTTGCCTGAGGACATGGTGCTATTTAATAGTTGGATAGAAACCTCTAGGCCCTTCTTTAGCCTCTTTGACATAGAAAATGGGAATAATAACTTAATTAAGAATTATAGGTTCCACAACAACAGTAACATGTTCTGTTACTGTTCTGCCTGAACCTTTTGTAGGTTCAAGAAAAAGTGGTGGTTTCTTCAGAGCTGAAGGATTATGTAGCTCCTGTGGCCTTCAGTTCTCCTGTTTGTAAATGTCTAATTTGTTTTGCTATTTGTTCAAAGTTTCTTCCTGCAGCCAAAATTTTGTTTCCAGTGCAGAAGCTTTTGGAGAAGTCAGATGTTTTAAATAAGTGACACTATTAAATATTGCAGTGCCTCCAAAAATTTAGAGGATTGTTCAGTATCCAAAATGAGAAAATACCAGACAAAAAAAAAACAGGGGAAAAGAATTGTAACTCGATGAAAAAATAGTTTTTTGGGGTGGGTGCTCTTGCCTCTTTCCCTTTGAACTGCAGAATAATGGAAAAGAGTTTCAGTTCTAAGGAAAAGGAGCTAGTGAAGGCTTGCACACACATGACAATTTATCAGCTGGTATTTGCTGCTGCCTTCCTTCCAGGGCTTACTGCCCTTCACGTGGGAGCAAATGGGAGGGAACCTGTGGGTGCTTGGTGACTGTTTTACACTCAAGTCCAGTGCCTGAGCCAAAGCTGCTGTCCTCTGTGCTTGGTTGGGGCAATAGGGCTCAGATTAAATTTACCACAAAAAAAAAAAAAAAGAGTCGTGGGGCACTAAGGTCAGCTGGACTGCTAGGAAGGAGGAGTGTCAGCAGCCTTTTACTAAGTATATGTGTGTTTAAGCCTTAGCACCTTTGCACAGTGCTCTGTAGGAAATGAACAGCACCAGTTAATGGTATTTAGCAATCATTGCTGTCTGAAGAAATTTTTCTTATTTATTTTCCTCTGCAATCAGTTTCTCCATTGTAGTTTCTAGTAGCATGTCTGATTGCTTCAAATGAAACAGTAATCATGTTTTCTTCCGTTTACTACATAGAGTTGATAGTATTTTGTGAGTGTGTAGCTTGCCATTTCCCTGTCCCTTTATTCGTGTGTTTGCTACCGCAGAAAAACAACCAAACCAAAAAAACCAAAACCACCCCCCCAAAAAAAAGCCAAACCAAACAAAAGCCAAAAGGGGGAATGTAGGTTGGCTTTTTTGTAACTGAAAAAGTTGATGCTAGACAATAACAATTATAAATGTAATTCAGTGATACCCGAAACTGCTAATGCCATCTTATACCAGGAGTTCTAACAAGATGTTTGAACATTTCCAGTTGCACTAGGGTATTGTACTACACAGCATCATTTGTTGCTTAGACTTTGGGTAATTTGAAGTGTTTAATGAAGTTGACATAACATATTCAGTAATATTGGTCACCATGTAGAATTAAATTTAAATACGTTTGGTATGCTGGATTCCCTTGCATGCAGACTTCATGTGTAATGGCAATAGGGTTAAATGCTTTCTTTAGTAAAGGACATCTGTGTAGTTGCATGTGTTTTATAAGCAAACCTATTCAGTTCCACTGATGTAGAGATTACACTGCTACAGCATAATTCTCTGGTGTTAAACACTGCTGGCATTTAGCCTGTAGAGTTTCAGTGGGATTTCAGATCCCACTTAAATGTAATTTTTTCTATTTCAAAATAATGTGCAATTTCAAAATGGTGGTTAGAATGCGAAATACCAGTTCTCATTTTTAAAAGGACTTACACCTCAAAGCTGCTTTTGTCAGGCCTCATCTAGGTTTCTTATATTTGTAGAGGTAAAATTACTATATCTAAAGTCTAAGGAAGAAAACTTTGATAAATTTCAGTTGTAAAGGTAAAGTGACTCCAGTAACTGGAGAACAGAAAATAAATATTTTACTCAGCTCATGATGAGCCCAAATGTACAACTTAACTCTTTAAACCCCAGCATTATTTGATGACAGTGATGTTGTGTGCTTCAGTACCTGAGGGTGGTTTGGTTAGGAGGTGCAGGAGAAGTTTTTCAGAAGTAGAAATGCCAACTTTGTGCCTATTGTCAGCTTGACTTGGAACCCTCAGTCTTCTGTGCTCTGCTCTTTCTGTTCTTATTCCTGGAGGATGCTCTGTTTGTCTGTGCTTATCTGAATGTCTTATTTGAGGCAGATGTTTCATGCCTGCAAGTCAATTTTGTAGAAGAGTTTAACTGAGAAAGGGGTTAAGGAGAGGCTGCTTGAGTTTATGCCTGAGTTAGGTCAGCTGTCACACATTTGGGAGTACAAGCAGTAGCTGAGGGGAACCTGCTCTGCACTTAAACAGCCTTTTTTTGCTACCTTCCCACTTGGATAAACTGAAGTAACTCTCACTAAACTTCAGTTAACTCTTGCATCTTACTCATGTGCCCCTGTGAGTTTGGCTCAGTAAAGACTGCCCTTTCTATAACAGTTCATGATGTAAGCTCCAGATACTGCAGTAAAAAGAAAAACAACTGAACAAGCGGATGATGGATCCTGAGATGAGATCATTGGGCAAGATAATGAACAACTCCTTTCAGAGATGAAATACTACTGTAATTCCAGCAATGTTCTGGCTATCAGAGTTGAGTTACTATTGCCTTGGAGGTTTTGTAATCAGCCTGCTGGAGTGCAGCCTCACGTCTGCCGAAACACTCTGGTTAAGTGACCGCACTGATGCAGTTATGCTCGTTTATCAGACACTTCCATTCACTCAGGCAGAGACATAAGAGGGCAGTCTTCTGTGCAGGGGATGATCACAAACAGGACAGGCAAGTCAGCACTCACAGAGGAGACCAACAAATGTGGAAGGACTAAAACTAGTCTCTCATGAGAGTCTGGCTGAGTGCCAGTGCAGGACATGAGCTTCACCAGCTTCACTGCCCTTCTTTGGCTTCACTCCAGCACCTCAGTTCTCCTCCCTGAACTGGGGGGCCCAGAGCTGGACACAGCACTCGAGGTGTGGCTTCACCAGTGCCAAGTACAGGGGGACAATCACTTCCCTACTCCTGCTGGCCACACTGTTCCTGATACAGGCCAGGATGCGAGTGGCCTTCTTGGCCTCCTGGGCACACACTGGCTCACGTTCAGCTGCTGTTTACCAGCACCTCCAGGTTCTTTTCTGCTGGGCAGCTTTCCAGCCACTCTTCCCCCAGCCTGTAGTGCTGCATGGGACTGTTGTGGCCAAAGTAAGCCAGCTTGCTCACTTTTCAGCCTGTACGATAGGTTTGTCAAGTGTTTGAGCAAAACAACTGCAAAGACACCTATTTTACTTAGTTTAAAACACTCTTGTGGATAACAGACACACCTCTGTAGGGTCTCAGAAATTTGTCTAGTTATACTTGTCCAAGTCTGTCTTATCTTCATCAAATATTGCCAATTGCTGTATTTTCTTTTAAAACAAGCTTATTGGTAAATATTTCCTCTCTGATGAAATAGCTTAGTCTGGGCTGGATGTTGCTTAGTCTTTTGCTCAGCATGCCTTACCAAACATGTTTCAACTCTACATTGTTTCCATTGTATTCTTCTCTTAATGTAATTCTCGTGTAAGATGGTATTTTTCCCCCCAGAAAGTTGCTGGCCCTTTTTCCATTATCTTCTCATTTCTCTCATAAACCATACTTCAGGGACTGCAGGAAATTCCTAATTGCAGTTTTACATAGCATGGAGAAGTTCTTTGGAAGCTTCCAGAGACAGCTCAGATGATTTCCAACCATCCTCTGAAACATTTTCAGGCTTTACTCCCTTTACCAGTTACTTACACTTGCTTCATTATGTAGATTTAATCTAAAAAGTAGCAGGAATGCAAGTGCACTGACCATCTTCTGTTATAGGGATGGGACAAGCAATTTGTAATTTTGAAAACTGTGAAGTGAGCGGTTCAGATATCCATGATGCAAGTTTACCTAAAGCCATTTTACTTTGTGAAAACAATCTTAGTGTGGCATTTTGTAAAGGGTAAATCAAAAGAAAATAATTCAACATACTTCAGTGAATTCTAATATCTGCATTTTACTGTCTCCTTCCAGAACTGTGGGTGACCCGGCCTCCAGCTTGCAGAGGCACAAATGCACTACTAATCCCTGAGGAAAATGAATGTCAGTGCATTGTCATGATACTGGTTGTCTTGTACCACAAGCTAGTAAGGCTTTCAGAAGTAGTGCTTGAACTGTAGGTTCTTTTAAAAGGATTTGGTTTGCCCTTCTCCTCTTTTAAAGCTGAGGTAAACTTCTGCCTCTTTGGAGACACTGACATGAAGTACATTCAGGCTATTCAGTGACTCTGCTATTGGTGTTTTGCCAGTTTTCTTACAGTGAAAATGATGGTAGAGATAACACTCAATGTGGGGAAGGAGTTTCCAAAATTTTACACAGAAGATCATTGAACACTGCCTTTGCAGGGCACTGTTGCTGTACAGCTCAAGATGTGTTTCTTAGTCCTGCCCTCTTTGTGTGAGTTGGCTTTCTTGGTCTGTCTGACCCTTCTGAAGTGATTCAGCTTAAAATGGCCAGCCTGATTGGGAACCCACTGCTAGATTCTGTTAGTTAAGTCACTGTAAAGCAGATGAATGGCAGCATCATGTTCATACTTGTGCCAGCAGCTCAGCTCAAGTACCAGGCATCAGTATCAGCTCTTAAAAGCAGGGCTCTGGAGGTACTCTGTGTGATGATGCTGATGGAGGGAGGCTTTCTTGTTGTAAAAGTAGTGGATCATAAAAATTACATTTAATACCCAGTAGGGAAACTTAGCTATTGCAGAGGCCCTGTGTAAGGCTGAGTAATGCTGAATAACATTGATGAAATATTGCTGCTGATAAAAACAAGAGGCCTGCAGGCTGATCTTGCAGATACTTGCCTGTGTACCTTCTTTCTAATACAAAGAAGTAATTTATCAACAGGAGTAGCTGCAAACCTAGCCAGGAGAGCTCTCTAACAAATGACCCAGAATCGGTGTGTTGATGTGAAAATGTAAGTGGAGTTTAGTTTAATTAGCAAATACACAGAGTAGCATGTTAGTGCAATTATTGCTTGTAAGGGAAACCATGGCCTTTGCATGTGTTTTTTTCACTCTCTGGAAGGTGGGGTCATAACTCAAGCTATTGTTTTGCTAATACCTGTGAAAGCTAAGACAAAGAACATAACAAGCAAAAGAGATTTTGTGAGAGTATTGCCAATGTTCTTTGTTCTTTGGAAAATGGTAAAGAAGGAGTATGTTTACTTTTTTTGGTAAAGGATTTGGGCTGGGAGGAAAACTAGCTGTAATTTTCCATTAAACATTGCTTGAAGCAGGAGAACAAAGAAAATGGAGGCTACTAACATCAAGGAATGCTCAGATCATACCATGCAGAGAGTAAAGGTCTTAGGTTATTTTAGGTTATACAGGGTTATTGTAATTACATAAAATATGTTCTAGATAAACCCCCTAAAATCAGCTGTTGGAATAGGTTACTGCTCTGTTCCCACTGATAGGGCTGGAATCCATATTAATCAAAGGTGAAAGGAACTCTCTAAGGTACTGTGTTTTGGAAGGGAGCTTAAATACAGTAGATTAGAGATCACTTAGAGGAACTCCAAGTAAGATGATCATGATGTATCTAGAAATGTGGAGATGAAGAATGAAGAACAGGTGGAAACCCTTTTGATGGATGTCTGAAACAGCAAGTCATAGTTGTAAAAAAAAAAAAAAAAGTAAAAGGAAAAAGGTGGGAGGAAGTGCTTGTTGAAGAAACATTTTATGCATCTAGCAAAAATTTGTATGTCAGTGCATCCAGAATTTGGAGTACTGGCTTCTCATCCTAGCTAAGGCCAACTTCTAAATTGCTGCCAATGCTATCAGAATGGTGAATTTTTGGCTCAGCAGTGAAAAACTTGTCCAATGTTCTTCCTGACTATAACAGCCATACTTTGGTGCTTGGCTGAGCAGAGCTTGCCTACTACTCAGCTGCAGACTAGGCCTGGACTCTGAGGAAGGACTAAGATCCAGTTTTCATGTTCTTCAAGCAGTGCTGCATGTTCCGAGCGAACAAGATGATGAACCCTTTGTCACTGAGTAAACGGACAACCAAATTATGTCCAGAACATAACTATGTTGTTATAAAATAGGCTTTTATTTTAAGAATGGTCATTTACCTGTGCTGCTCTTGCTGTGACACAAACAGTAGAGAACCTTATCTGAAAAGCAAGACCACAAAGTCTGCATGATGCACCGAATTGTGTAATCTATTTTAGAGTAAGGGCAGAATAGCTGTGTAGAACAATCTTTTTAGCTCATGGCACAGAGCATATGCATTGTTTTTATAGTTTCTGTTGCAAGCATTTTGCTTGTTTTTACATTGTCACAGGGTGACATGTGACTAAGAGGGCAATATACATCTCTAGGAAATAACTGTTTCCTATTTCTAAAAGTTCAAAACGCAGGAAACTTTACTGGAAAATCATGACCTCATTTGTATTGGGTTTTAAAGTTGACTTTTCTCTGTATGTCCAGCAAAAAAATACAATGTCTGTGTTGACAAGGTAGCTATAGCATTCAGGAGGAATGCTGAACAGTTAGGTTGTATAAGTGAGTAATGTCTTGACACAGTTGGCCTTGACAGTCTTACACTTTCTTAAGCTGGATTTACAATCATCTAATATTTGCACACCTCCTTTCAACACTTAAAGCATCAACTTCTATTTTGTGATCATAAATCTCAGACTACTCTTTCAGGAGGAAGTTTCCCCTAAGTAATTTCAATGTCCTGAAATGCTAAGTGAGATGGTTGGAGCTTTAATGAGAAGAACATTTCTTAGTTCACCACTAGCTCTGTCCTAAGAGAACATTTGCATTCCTGTTTGGCCAACAAGAGTCTCATTACAACAATTTCCAGATAGAAAAGAGCTGAATGCTGAAGCTCAGTTTTAATTAAGTGTGCTACATCCAGCTTAGCTTCTTTAACAGGCTTAAATGATGAAATACCAAATAATTAAAGGGTTAAGGTAATTACTTAATAATGACTAAGAGTTATAACAAAGAGCTAAGTCTGGTTTCTTTTAATCATGAAATGTTTTTCTGGGTTTTTTTTGGCTTGGGTTTTTTTTGTTCTTTTTGTTTTTGTTTTTTTGTGTGGACTCAAACCTCTCAGCCCTTGTGGCTCAGTTCATCCAGCTGAAGAAATAAATGGTTATAAAGCTCCCGAAAAACTTGTTAGTGAAAAATAGTTGACAACAACGTGACAGGACCTATTATTTTAATGTGTGTTGCCACAGAGGAAAACATGACAGTGTGATGGGTACGGATGAACTTTTTTTAAGATTAGCACTTAGATGTTTGTTGCAAAGACAATTACAGTTCCCATGGGTTTGATCACACATACCAACTTTGGGTGGTCAGGATGTGCTGGCATTTTTTAAAACAAAGGAAAAAAAAAACCCCAATGCTACCAGTATCACAGACCTGTTGTCTGAGTAAGCTGAGTAAACACTGGAGCTTACCTGTTAGTTTGCTGTGAGCAAAGAATTGCTGGATTTAGAAAATAAGCAGCATAGATAATCTGGATATGTAGTGATATTACATACATCTCCTTATCGATATTTTTGCTCAATTGTGACAGAACTTGAAGGGAAATTTGCTGGTGCTGATATTTTTTAGGACAGAGTTATATTAAGAATAGTATTCCTGATATTTTAAATCTGGAAATTCGTTAAGGTTCTGTGACAATGCAAATTTTGGTCATTTTTTAGCAGAACTCTCTCATACCTTTAGCTTTCACACTCACTTCTTCGTAGTGCAGTTGAAAATTATTAAAAAAAACCCAAAGCAAAAAACCCAAATGAACATCAATTGTAGCTAAAAGCATCATTGAAATGCTACATAAAACTAAGATTTCCAAGAATTTAGAAACCATGTGGCAACGCCATGATTTGATTTGGACATTTCCACACTCCAGATAGTTGACCACTGCCAGTCTTTCTTCTTTGTCATCCAAATTTAATATCAAACCTTGTTAAGATGATGTGAAAGAGGTGCTAATTATTACCCTATGGACAGCTTTGGACCAGCTCTCATGGTGCTGTGGTCCCAAATGTGGTCCCAAATGGGAGCTACTGGCTCAGCACAGAGCTGGGTCAAACACTCATTAAAATTACTGGGACTTTATTATTTCTAAAAATCATTCTGGGGACTATTATAGAACAGTTTTAAAATGCAGACATCCTAGTGAGACAATCTACATTAAAGAAAGAATCATGAAGCCCAGTGGGTGTCACTGGATGGTAGCTTCCCTCTGCACCATATCTCATGAAAGAATCTGTTTTCTGTGCATTTTACTTTGGATGTACACTTTGCAGTTAACTGTCATAGTAGAAGCTGGACATAACTGAGGAAGGTTAAAGACACCCAGTATTTCTACATCAATTTTTAAATTTATGTCGTTTATAAAAGCTATTAATCAAAATATAGCATATCTTAACCACATTATTTTTCCCCTTTATGGAGAGCTCTTTCTCTGCCTATTAGTAGCAAAATATTGTAGTTTGTAGAAAATGTGTAAGAAATGGTTGGCATATCTGATGATTTTGGTTTATGATTTTGGCATGAGTTTTCCTGCATTCTGTGATTTAATGTTTCAATGATATTGCTGGTGCTGTTATTTCAGAAGACCAAACCTACTACAAATCACATATAATTAAAAAAAAGAGTGGGATTTATGAAAGATGAGATCTCTTAGAAGCAGTCATTTTGTGAGATACAATCTCTTCCTTTTTCATTATTGTACAAAAGTTTTCCTTCAAAGTGGTTGCCAGGAAAACTCAGAAGGGTGAAAAGACACCTTGCTGATTCTAGGATAGTGTTTAACAGATGGATGTTCCCCATCTCCTACAACCATTGCAGTTCTAATATATTTTGACAAAAATTTTCATGCCAGTATTGTCTGTGTTTTCTTAACCAATGAAGAAACTAAGGAAGGTACTGAATCAAAGGTATCAACAGTCCTCTGTGAGAGACCTTTTCAACATCAGAGCAGAGGTGGCTTTTTAATAGATAACTAGGCTTTTCTCTTCTTGTATAAATAGTGAAGTTTCAGGAGGCTTTCAGAGGGCAGAAAAACACTGAATTTCCATGATGTTGAGCTTGTTGAACCCAACCAAATCATACTCAATACCTGCTGAAGAGAGCAAGCAAAAAAAAAAAAAAAGGTAAAATTTTGAACATATATAAAAAGTAAAAAACTTGGATGGAACAAATAATTCTATGGGTACAGCATGAAAGATACTCTAGTGCTTTTTTTCCATCAAATTAAGTTTTTTCAAGGAACACATCTTCGTGTTAGTGCTCACAATGTATTACTGTATTCTTGGGAAAAACTTCACAATAAAAGCCACACTTTGAAGAAGCTAGGCCAGGGAGATGAAACACAGATGGTACTTTAGGGCAAGATTTCATTGAAAAAAGGGAAAACACCATCATCAAGGGAAGTTCAGCAGCATGCATTCAGCCTTTCTCTTAGTTTTCCATTCTCCTGGCAGTGAAATAATTGTAGTAGCTATTGAAATATTTCCCTCATGTCCTGAGGAAATTGGAGAAGGGTAAGGAACATAGAGGGGTAGTCCAGAAGAAAATGAACAATGGAGTAGCACAGAGGGAAGTCACTGTCTACTTAATTTCACTCTGCTACAAACTGAAGGCTTTATAGTTTGACAATAATGACAGAGCTGGTGTCAGTCCCCACTGACAAACTTTAGACTTGTGCTTTAACTAGTTCAATACCAGCAAGATAAACTGGAGAATGTGGTCAAGTAATACATTGTGTTTTCTGAGAAAGCTAAGGTACACAGAATGCCTTGCAATTGTACAAAGAATTATTAAATAAAAAAAACAAAAATATGTTCCCCCCACAAAAATGAGGACATGTTTTTATTTTCTTAGCAGCTGTGATATTTTTTTTTTTTTACTTCTTTTGACTTTTACATGTAGCTGAATTTAAATCCCCTTACACGCCAGTTATTTGCTCAATTTATGGATCTGGAATATTTAGTTATGTGGGGAGTTTGGTGCAACACACTTCTAGCAATAGAAAGGGAAACTCCAGGCTGAGGTTTTTCAGTACCTCGGGCTGTAGCTGTCACTGGTGTGTATTCTCAGTTAATGAGGCCTTCAGTACTTTATCACAGAATGGAGGACTCGTGCACAGTTTGTACCACTGAAATAACTGTCAAACATGTTCGTGCTTGGCAACTGAATGTTGACTAGTGGTGACCTGTCCCAGTGAAATAAACAGCTGTCTTTGCTTGAGATTCTGGAGAAGAATATTTTATTTTAGGTTTTTTACAGGTTCAGAAGTAGCAATTAAGTGTTGGAAATGTGCTTGAGGCTATGAAATGGTCATTTTGAACCAGGATTGCTTGGTGTTTGGTCTCGTTTAAGTGCTGGAGTTTGGTATGGCCACTTGTGGGTCTGGCCCAAGCAGAAAATAACTATTTTAGATAACAATCATTATTTTCAGCAATGCACCTGATCATCAAGGCACGGGTTTTTGCTTAGGTCCATTTCTTGTCCTTCTTGCTTGATCACTGGACTTACTTCACAAGGCAGAAATGGTAAAATACTTCCAGAAGTGATGTTACAGATTTTGGCCAAACTGGGAGCACGAGTTGTGTGGGAAAAGGCAGGAGCTCATTGCCCTGAATATCCCAGATCCGCCTGTGAATGTTTGGTTTGGTGGAGGGAGGGTGAGAAGAGTTGGGCAGTCTCGAGGCGTGGAAGAAACGGTGTCTGTGTCATCAGGATTTATGTGGAAGGGTGAAACGTTTTAGTTTGTCTTCCTATGTTTGAAGAGTAACATAACCCTACTGTTTGGCTTCCTGGCATGAGGAGAGGTCAGTGTGCAGTGCTGCCCCAGAAGGAACCCTTGTCATCCATTACCACATGGAGAAATGTCAGTCATGCTTTAATATGTTTGTTTTTCTGTGTTGGCTGGTAGGCACAATGGTTTTTCTTAATTATCCTAAGAGTGCCTGCAGCATATGCTCTTCATTCATGTGTGGAGTGTGAGCGCTTTCAGTGCTGAAGGAGTTGGTCCCTTTACATCTGAAGGTAAAATTTGTATAAGAAACACTGACATGCATAAGTCTGGGATGAACTGTGAGGTTTTCATGCAGCTTGAGAGAATGTAGGTACGTGAGTTGTATCAATGAATTATATGGTTTCCTGGGATTGCTGCTTCTCCGAGGCAGCAAACTTGTAACTTCAGGAAAGAATAATGATATCTAGATAGAATAAGACTCCAGAGAGGTGTAAAGGAAAAAACAAACATTGAAAGAGTCCAGGTGACATTGTACACCACTAAAACATGGGCTGAGTGCTTTATCATGTCACTAAAAACTCCCCCTTTCTAGGTTACTGTTTATATGCTTAATGGAAATAGCAAATTTGGCTTTGAGATATTTCTGGAAATCTCTCAGGCTTTCTTGTCATATATTACAGTCATGTTTCTTTCCTTGTGCTTGACAGGCACCGCAAAAAAAAACCAAACCAACAAAACAAAGCCAAATCCACAACCCTCCAAATCACTGGAGTCTTTCCACTCTGTTCTTGTCAGCGAAATAAAATCCATTTATTTGATGGAAAAGCTGTTAGGTAAACGTTCCCAAAGCAAATCAATCCCTCCTAAAAATTCTAGGGAAAAAAAAAAAAGAATTGAACTGGATATAAAGGCATTGATTATTTTTGAATTGCAGACATCTCGCCCATATTAGATAAATCAATTACAGCTTTTCAGGAGCCAATCTATTTAAAAGTGAGTTAAATCAAATTGTTTACTTTTCTATCTAGGCCATCTCTTTTCTCTTCATTGCACTCCATCACACTTATCACTGGTTGCACCTCATTCACCCCATGCTCATCCCAAAATGTGCCATACATCATCTCTTACAAAAATGTTTGGATTTTTTTTGTTAAAACTGAATAGCCAATATGAAATAGAGTAAATGCTTGCCTTCAGCCTGTAAAGGATATGAACGTTTATTATTTGACAATAACATTCACAAAATTACTGATTTCTCAGCTTGTGCCATCAAGGGGCACCCACAAAATACTTGTAAAATGAGACTGGGAACTAAAATTCCATAACTGTACTGGAAGACTCAGTGAGTTTGTCTTATGATCTATTACAGTTTTCCTGTTGACTGCTCATGGTAACGTGAATGCTAATGGCTGTCTTTTCACCTCTCAGTGATAAAGGTGAAAAAAGGACAAAAAACTCTTCCACCCATTCTGCTGACAAGATTTTCCTACTCTGATGATACTGTGGCTTGGTTTTGCCTTTTTTTCCCCCCCAAATACATTTTACTAAAATCAACTGTGATTCATTTGTATTAGATATTTGCTTTGCTACTTCATCACATGAAGCCAAAGCTTATCATTCACCCTCTCAGTTATTCTCTTTACAAGTCCTGTATTTCTTATCCTGGTGATGACACATGTTAACAGTGTGATTAATAGAAACTTTTCTTGGGTACAGAGAAAGGTCTTCAGCTGGTCTACAAGAGTGTTTAACCTTGTGAGTTCATTGAAGCCATGGTGATGGATAAAGTGATTTAAAATGTTTGTGAAAACAGTGTTGAAGCAGTAACAGTGAAGTGCAGTTTGGCAGGAGACACCAGACCTATCCAGCACTACATATCTGACTGCAGTATTGTTCCACGGTAAAAGGAGTACAGAAATAACAGGCATGAGTGACTGCCAGAATGGCTCCTGGATTGTCAGACAGGGAAGTTTCCTTAACAAACATATGAAAGAGACGTGTCTGAGCTTCAGGAATAGTCAGAAAAAGACACTTTTTGCCTGTGCTCTCACTTTGTCTGGAAAAATGATCTAAAGCTCCCAAAGGCACAGATTATAGACAGCAGTCTGTATAGTGAGGTTCTCCCAGACAGTAAGTGATGCTCATTGTGGCAGTGGACCACCCATGGTCTTTAAAGCTGAGACCCCCTGTGCTGTAGGATATAATAGGCGCCTTCACACTGTGGATTTAAGTAATTTTATATTGGCATATGGTTTCATCTCCTCTTTAGTGCATCTTAAAGCTGTGTCTGCCTAATGGATGGATTGACATACCTTGGGCCCATCTGCTTGTGTGTTATGCACAATTTGGTGTAGATTTAACTTGGATCCTTAAGTTCTCAATGTTTTTATTCTTTTCTTCATTCTTGTATTTCTTGGGGGTGCTTTGGTCACCTACAGTCAGTCAATGGAATGGAAAGTATTCAAGAATTTGTTAGGTAACTAAAGTCTTCTTGGATGTTGCTTGGATTGACTGACTTTGAATGTTATAAACGTGTTTTCCTTCTTTGTCTCCCCCTGTAACAACGGGGTGTAGTGGGTGGTTGGCTGGCAGAGGTGATGGTTTCATGAAAGTGGTTTGTAAGTACAATGAAGATGGCTTTGGGGAGGAATCGAGCAGAAGTATCAGCCTTGGGATATTACTATCAAAGCAGCTAAACTCTGAAAGGCATTTAATGCATGTGACTGAGCAGTAATAAAAATGGTTCTACTTTCTCCTCTAAACCATAGTCTGTGTTGTGGGTAACCATTTCTTCTTTGGGAGCCCCTTCCCATGTCCCAGTTGTCAGTATAATTTTAATAATCAGGGTATTGCTGCAGATATGTCCCCAAACGGGTCAGTGAAACACTGGTGTGTGTTGGTAGGACTTCCTGCCCTGCTGCAGTTAGAACTGGTTCTGTGTTTGTGATCTTTGGAGATGCCAAGTTCCTGAGTTCTGTTATTCATATTAGCATGGATCTCAAAACAAGAGACATGTCTAGAGGTGGTTTATTTTACCAATGCAATGTCCAGCTCGGAGTTCATAAGAGCAAAATGACGTCCGCTTCTCACTTGCTCCTCTGAGACTCTGTTTATCCCACGTATTGGGAACAATATTGGGCTACTTTTTACTCCTCTCTTCAAGGCCAGCTACATACCACCAAATATGGGGAAAAAAGAGTGAGTTCTCTGATTTTTATGGTCTCTGTAAAAATTGGCAAGGCATTATTTACTTGTGCTCTTTACTTGAAGTGGCATAAGATGTGTTTCCCGATCTGTCGAGATGGGATTCACAGTCCAAATTCCTCTTTACTTTGCTTCCAGTGCAATGAGTGGGTGACTTCATCCTGTTTCTCTGCAGCAGAAAATAAAGAAAATAAAATTCTGTGCCAGAATCTTTGAAAACTAAGCCTGGGTATCCAACAGTCACGTTATGCTTCCTAATGGAAGCGCAACATGTTGGGCATTGTAGCAACAGAGAGTCATTGTCCTGGAGAGCTTAAGTTGAAACAGATGTATTAGAAGTGGGGGAGGAAGAAGAAAGACAGAGAATAGCAGCATGGGTTGCACAGATTCGCTTGGCTGGCAGAAACTTGGACTAGAACTCAAATCTCATGGCCCCTAGCTCATTGCTTTTTTTGGGCTGGATCCTGTTCTCTGTTTATATCACTCATGACATCTGTCTCATTTTTGAGACTTGCCAGGTAGGTTGAAGAAAAGAAGTTAATGGGACATTACCACTACAGTATCCATAAGTTCCCAAAACCACAATTACTTTTTTTTTTTTTTTTTTTTTTTTGAAGGAGGAAAGTTGGTTTGGGGTTTTTTGGGCTTTTTTCTCAGCATTCAGTTTTGCTGAAATATTCCAGTTACGGGACTGACTTGTAAATGACTTGTATGCAAGCATCAGTAGGAATGGTTTGACAGTCTGGGATACACTTTTCTACTTGGAGTTTTTCAGCTCCATTATCGTGTTAGCAGTGTAGGAACTTGCTGGGAGTGGTGGGGAACCAAGTCAAAAGAGTATTGCATTTTCTGTTGCATCTGGTCCCCATGGTCTGGTGAGCAGGAAGGCTTGGGTTTCTGTAAAGCCCTGGTCTGTGTTTGACAGCTAGGTTCTGGCTGAGAACTGGCAAGGGTTTTGGCAGCCTCTTTGAAAGGGATTTGAATCTCACTGTGGGATTAATGGTAGATGCAGTGTGATCCAGTTCCACAGAAAGTTTCTTTTCTTGTGTAACCAATTATTTTTTCTTCCTGCTCTACAGTCTGTATTGTTTGATCACAATTAGACAGGTAATGGGGGCTTGGGTGGGCAAGGGGGGCTTGGATGAAGTAGAGCTCAGTAAGTATTATCATCACCCAGATCCTCTGTCAGTTACAGGGAGAGGGTTGTAATTTTTTTTTGTTTGAGAGAAAAAGTTCTACCTCTAAAAGTGAAAGAGATTCACAAAAATCACTAAATGTATTGGAGCATGAGGCTGAGACTTCCTAGCCTGGTGCAGGGAGAGAAGAAATGAATTATCAGGAAAAGAAGTTAAAAACAAGAGAAGCTTTTAACTTGTTAGGGCTTGGAACTTCCAGTAAAAGGCTTGGTGGAGATGAGGCAGATGATGCTTTTCCTCTACCAGCCATCATTTGCATGGCAAATGCTCCTTGCAGGTCTCCTTGTAAATGTAGAATTTCTTGTTATTTGGTGATGCCTTAAAGTCGTTCAGAACTGCCTTCTCCATAAATGGAGATAAGCAGATCTCTAGCAGCAAAGGTAGAGGGTCAGAAGGGACAGGTGAGGTTGCAGAGATAGTCAGGTGCATAAGAGACACTGCAGGATACATGAAGGCATTGAATGCTGAGAAACCTGTGCTTTCTGCTTGGTATTATTGGGTTATTTAGTCTCACTTGCTAGCTGTTAGGATTTAGGATACATTCTTATACACTAGTTTCTGTTCCCCCATACCTGATACAGGCAGTGATGCACAGTGTGAGGCAGGTGTGAATCGCCTCTGTCAGATCACTCCCTTGTTTTCTGGAATTTGTTGTGGAGTTTAAATGCCAGAATTGTGTACTGACTTAGAAATACTCCTTGTCTGCAAGGGGAGAAAAGTGTCAACTTCCCTCACAATGAGAAAAACTGCATGACCAAGGCCTTTTGGGAACAGCTGTGAGTTTCTTAATTCTGGAAATACCAAGTCTGATCTTAGTTTCTCCATTTTTGGATCTGGATATGTAGGAAGTTTCTTCCACACCACTGAAGAAGATGGGGAGCAGCAACAGTTGATTGTCATATGTAGCTTGTCTGCGAGAGGCAACAGATAATCTCTGTGCCTGCAGTATGCACGGCAAAAATGAGATTAAATTAAAAACAACGACTCAATACAACCTGTATGCCAGGTCTTTTATAAGTGTATTTAATACAAATTTCGTCAGCTCTGGTTAAATTGCATGATGAAATAGAGGGGTCAAAAAGTGAGGAGTCTGTATGTCATCCATCCTGGATTATATTGCAAGAAGTAGTAATCCCCACCATTTTGCTGGGGTGACTTGAAAGCATTATTCTGAGCACTTAAGGAAGGAAGGCTTTTTTTCTTCTAGAAGTAATAGCCTTAATTATCTCATTGTTACAAGAAGTGACCCTTTTCGTTTCTGTGGCTGCTTGCCTAGAGGAGGAGGTCATTTGCCATGATACTTAGATAAAATCTCTGGAATTAAAAACTTTCTGAGTACCCAGGTCATCAGACATAGATTAGGCTCTGGAAAACATTCATAAAATGAAATGAGGCATGTGGAGATGAGTGCAGCAGCCTTTATTGCCATGATTAGATATCCAATTATGTTACTTCATTTGAGTATCTCATCTCATGTAACCTCTGCTTGTGGCATCACCTCTGCTCACTGTAATGTTGAGGAAACTGTGACAGGGGCCTTTGTGGCAAGTAGAAAACAGAAGCTTTAAAATATTCAAATGTAAAAATCCTCTTCTTGTTGGTAGCTTTATTCTTTAGTAAAGGGTCTTGATGAAGAGGGGAGTATCCATAGAGAGTTTTAGGGGGAAAACCAGATGACAGTGACATTTCAAGAGAAACCCTAGAGCTAGTTGAGGGTTTTTTTTCTGTTGAAAGATTTTTATTACGCACCTGGAAGGCATAAAATACATCTCAGAAGTACTCTGAGTCAACTGAATGGCCTTGAAAACAGCTTGTATGTGGAAGAAGAATGGACAGTTGCTAGCATGGCTTTCATGTATGGGATAGCAGAAAGAGGCCCCTATCCCTTCGATCCAAAAGAAGTATGCTGAGTGGTAAATGGGGCTTTTTGACTCTAGAGATATAAGCCTTATTTTTGCTATTAAATTAAATGGCTCAAGAGCTTTCTAGCACTTTGAAGTAAGTGCCACCATTTGAGATGGAGGTTTATGTGTCAGTCCTGCCTCAGGATGTATCCGAAAGGATGGAAGAGAAATGACTTTGGACTGCTGTGTTTTCTGTTAATGCTCAGTCTGTTGCTAGAACTATCTCTCACTTGAATCCCCTATTGGAATTTGAAGACCTTAACTGGGAGATCCTGAAAGCTCCCAAAGCAAACAGTGGAGCAGAGTAAATGTTAAGCAGCAGTTAGGGCTTAAAAACTCAAGTGGCTCTCCAGATGAATCAGGGAGCTATAGCTGTGTTTGTTCCAGCTCTCAGCTCTGTGCTGCAGTACAGCAAATAGTAAATCCTTATCCCCAAAATCTCTGGTCGAGCTTTAAGGGCTCATAGCTGACTTACTGCAGAGTGCAGCGAGGACTGCATGCAATCTTGTCTTTAAATCCATGTGATTCCACTCGTTGTTCTGATGCCTTTCTGAATGCTGTCTTCAGAGAAAAAAAAGGGAGAAACACAGCAGGGCAAACATAACTGGAGCAAATTTTGCAGAAAGATGCTCGGTAATGATTTTGGGAAGTGGTGGATATCACATTATTTAACTGTCTGCCTTTGTAGTGTTCCAACACAAGCAGGTGTTCTCTCTGTGTTGGGCAGAGCATTACAATGAGCCCTTAGCAAAGCTTTACCATGTCACTGCTGGACTGAAGTAGTGCTCAGGTTTTCCTTACCTGGTGTTCATGTGAAATGCATGATGAAGAATGGCAAACACTGCTGCAGCTTCGAGTGCTCAGCTTCCCAGTACTCAAGGTGTAACCAAGTTTACAATGAAACCGGGATGAAATTATCAGGATTAGCAATCCACAAATACCAGTGGGACTGCCTCTCATCTTTTGACTTTACTCTGCTGGCCTAAATTTGCACCATATAATGGTCACAGTGAGACCAGATTTACAGTGCTGAGAAATACCATGCATTAAAGCTGAAGTGTAGCATGAACTAGCAGTGAGACTTGATAGAAAGCAAACAGTCCACTAGGAAAGGGCATGTGAGCTTTAAACGTTTGAACTTCTATTTCAGTTCCATCTAGTCAGGACCACAGTGGAAGGGGACAAGTAGAAAACCAAGTCCAAGCGACCCATGTGTTGGAGAAGCACTGAACTGCTCTTAACCATTTTTGACCGGGGTGTCTAAACAGACCAACTGTAGAGACGAGCCTTAAAACATGGTTGAAAGAAGTCCAGGCATTTATTGATATTGCCAATAAAATAAAATTTAAAAAAACCACAATGAAAGAAAGCAACAGCAGCCTTAGTAAATGCATTTTCAGTGCTAGGGTAATAAGAATGCAGTCATAACTTGGACAAAAAGCTGATGAGAAGTATTTTGAGGAAATAAATATTGTCCACTGTAGATGCAAATCAGTAGTATTAACACATAATGATATATTAGTCAGTGGCACACTGACAAGGTAAGCTATTCACAGGGGTAGGAAATGATAATTTATCTGGAAACATTTGTTGAAGTAGTAAGATGCTATCAGCCTCTAATGTAGTCTACTTGTATCTGTCCTTGAAGGAAATGGTGATGGGTATTCCAGGATTACACTTAAAGTATTGTAGAACATATGTGTTGCAGGCAATGTCCTGAAATAAATAATCTGTGGCTTTACCAAAGCTCTCTGAAAATTACTGAGGTTCCCTTGGCATACAATGTGTTAGTGACAGAAGGTCCAGATTTTGTGCAAGTGTCATATTGAAGACATCTAACCTGTGATAATTGCCATCACGATGATGTAATAACACTCGAAAGGGTACTTGCACCTTGAAAAAAGTCTGTGAAAAGGCGAGATTTGCATGATCTGGGAAATGGCATGCTCCATTTATAAGGCATTGTGCAAGTCCTGACAATAACAGTCTTGACACAGTAACTTTACTGGATGAATTCAAGACATTTTAGTGGTCCTTTTTGATGCATTCTTCAAAATAATCCTTCAGTAATATAGGACAGAGTAATTTGTTTCCATTACCCTTGCTCACTAATGAAAGCTGACCAAAAAGCACTATGTGTGAGTTTTTTACTGCCTTATCCAAGTCTTCAGGACCAAAATGTCTAATTTGTCCTTGAGACTAAGCCTGCTGTCTTGTGCAGGAGAGTGTTTTGTGGGCAAATTTTGTAACAATTGTCCTTAGTTTTTGCTCTCTTGTTTTTTGTTGTGATCTGGTCATGTTCCTGTTACCTCTGTTACCCTTTGCACCTTAAATAATGTAGCTCATACAACGGGGCTTGTCACTCTTCAGAGCTGTAGTCCAGCAGGTTGGGCCTGACCTCGTGGAATCTGTGTTCATGTTAACTACTGGTATTGTTAGATTCCTCCTTTCCATGTGCCACCAGGGTAAACTACAACGCAGTGGTTGTGTTAAGTTTTTTCAACTAAAAAATACAGACATTTATTTCCTAATGAAAGTTGTTTGAGACACTGACTTCCTACCCTCCTCGATGCTTGTTCTTTACTGATGTAACAGCAGTGACTGACTCAGAGGGTGATGTTTTGCTGCAGATGTCAGCAGAAGTAGTTGGTGTGATAGATTTGGACTTGAGCATTTTCAAATGGACACAAATTGTGCCTCGTGCAATAACTGTACCTGCCCTTTTACTTGCTGTAAAAGCTTTTTTGTTACAAGAAAGCATAGGAAGGAGCACATGGTCGCCTGAGGGCAGTGCTCTTTGTGGTGTTTTCGTATTTCTACTCAGAGATCAGCCTTGACAGTTAGGTGAATGAGTGCCCTCTGGACAGGGTGTGCAGACATCTCATTAGAAATCATGGAAATTGTAAAATACAGACACAGTGGAACATAATTTCATTGTTGAGGGGTTTCTGAATTCTTTACTTGTTGACTTAACTGTGTTAAATTCATCACATCTGATGCAGTTATTCCTGCAGTCAGGTTCACTGTGGGGTGCTGGTTTTCCCTTGTAAATTTACTGCTGCTTTATGGGATGGATGTTTCTGTTTTTCCATCCAGCCTATTGAGAGGCAATGTAAACTGGAACTCCTGTTTACTGTTGACGAGTAACATTCCCTGCCTAGTGACTCAAGAAGATTGCTTGGCCAGTGGTGAACCCCTCTGAGCTCTTCTAACTTGCTTTTTTCCCCCTACTGTTTACTTTCTACTGCTTTTTTCCTACTACTTTTCTATTGTAATTACTGATACATTGCTTATGGAAGTGGAATTGCTCAGAGTCTGCATCTTTGAGTAGGTGACACTATGCATTTAAACACCAGTTAGCAGGAACATAACTATAATATTAAGTTCTGCTTGCATTCTTGTGTATATACGTTATAAGTGTATCACCAAAAATAAATCCTGACACCCAGTATTTTTGGATTTACTCATTTCAGCTAGGCTGCTGCAGCTGCTAAATAGACAAGTGAGGAATTTTATGTAATGTACCGCAGCATATAAGTGTAGATGTTATTTTCTAAGGGGAAGAAATCTTGTTTTGCAATGTCAGTGTTCCCAAGAGGGACAGGCTAAAGAGTTTTTATTTCCATGTGAATTTCAGCTTCTAGGAAGATCCCACTTTTTTTAAAATGTATCAAAAAAACCCCCAACATTATTTTTGCATGGCACCAATCACTATCTAAAATCTCCATTGTCAAATTGGGAAGAAAACTCATGCTATCTGTGTATTTGAAGGTTGTACTCTCTGTATAGAAAGGAACAAAAGTAAAACATTCTATTCTAAACTCTCCTGTACAAATAGGATCTAGAATTTACTGACTTGAGCTTTGACTTATAATAGTAAATCAAGATTCACTGTTGGAATGACTACATTAGGAAGGGGATTTTTATTTTTATTTCTCCCTACCTGCTGCCATCCCTTGCAGGGATATTCATGTGCCTTGTGTTCTGTGCTTCTGACCAAAGACACAAGGTCAGTTGCCTTCCGCCTGTCCTGTGAGTCCAAATGAAATATGCTTTATGGCTGGGAAAGAATAGTATGTTTATGCTAGTTAGGGCTAATTCCAAAGTAATCTTGGAGCAAAATTAGAAGATGTTTAGGAAATCAAAGCCAAGTGGCATAAAATCAGATCTGACCTGAGATCCTGGCAACAGCCTTGTAAAAGAGTCAAGTCTTGTAATCAGTGAGTGCGTAAACAAAAACATTAGTTTTAAAGCCTTGTGTTGATGTTCCTGATGTTGGTTGTCCATTTCTACGTTTCTGCATTGATCTACTACACCATAAATCATCACTATATCTATTAAAGCTCTATTCTGTGTCTTCTAGCACTTTTTAAGTTCTAAGAAATTAATATAATTTGAAGCATAGATTGCGTGGGTGATTATCTTTGCCTCAGTCCGGAGTCAGCTTCCTCCTGTGTGTCCAGAACAACCTTGGTTTGTTTTTCATATTGTTTTCGGTACAACTCTAAACTCAAAAATCTGGACTTGGAGGAAGTAGACCAGATAAAATTGTTTGGGCTCTTAAAAGAGGAGGAGAAATTCTCTGCTGAATACCGACATCCAACCTAAACATAAGGTTATTTTCAGCACTTGCACAGAAAGGAAGAGGGAAGAGATGTAAAACCTTTCTTTTTTTTTAATTGAGTATTATGGTTTTTCCATGTGATTTGATGTATGATGCACACATCTTAATAGTCCTACATTAGTCCCAGTAGTCTAGACTGGAAAACAGAACATGTAGTTAGGAATTATGATATTTAGTTCAACTATAGTTGCATGTGAGGTTCAGTTGCCAAGCACAGGGATGGAGCAAGTTATAAGGCAGGGATAGGTTTGAAGATGCACAAATATTCAAACATTCTTGATGACTATGAGTAGAAATTTCCTCCACAAGTAAGGAAGATCTTCCACTTTTCAAACCATTTTCAGATGTGTCAGGTTTTGACCCTGTCCCTGAGCACTTGCATGTCTCTGCTTTATGGTTAGTAGTGTAAGCAGCTTTACTTCTTTGTGAAGCATCTTGCAGACTCTGTCCCATGGAAACAGTACAGATTTAAGCCACTTTTCAAGATGTTGTTAATTATTTCTGAGTGTGGCTTGTCCTTTTCTTGCTGAGGACTAATGATACAGCAGTATATTTATTCAGTGAGCTGTGGCTGTCTTTTCTACCTTGGGACTTTTAATTTTGCTGAAACTTGCTATATGAAATTCCAATTCTTTCCTTATTGACAACTGTGATATTGGATAAACAAAGGAAATTGTGGTGAGCAAGTACTCTAAAATATCCAATAAAAGTCAAACTAGTAAAAAATATTGCATCTTCCAAAATAATCCAGGCACTGGAGGAATATGACAGATTTCATCTGTAAATGAGTTAATGATAAGGTGAATTGATTTCCATGAACCTGAAAATGGGAAATGACTGACCAGTTTGTTCTATTGAACAACACACTCAGTGAGAATAGGATGGGAAGATATTTCCTGAAATATATAGTTGTCTTCTCTGACAATACAAACTACAGGGGCAGCAGATACTTTCTGGGTTTAGTTACCTTGAAAAAAGCAGTATTTTTTCCTGCTTGCTTACACATTTGCCACTTTTCTCACCAGACTGCACAGATGCCTGCAGAGAAGCTGTGTTCCAAAGGCTGTGTCTATATACATCCATACATCAACACATGGAAGAAGAGTGAGTCTCTTAGATATGGAGTCCACAAGCTGTGTAAGCCCATCCTTGCTAGATCAGAAAAGGCCTGTAAAATAACTCTGACTTACTCAATGCAATTTGGGGGTTTTTGCTGTTTGTGTTTCTTGCGGGTCAGAACAGTCCAGCACGTATCTTCAGGTGTTACTGTCACACAATTAACTTTAGCCCTAGATTTAAAACAAATAAGTTGTTGTGCCTCCTGCAGTGACCAGGTGAGAAGGTTAGGCTCAGCACAGAGCAACAGAGTCGTTTTGCTGCTTCCATTTGGTGTAAAAGGCTCTAAGGGCAAGAGGCTTAGCAGTGGACTGTAAGTAGTTCAGTGGTGGTATTAGTTACAGATCCATTTCTTCATCCATAAGATGAGCAAGGAAGAGGGAACTTGAGTTAAGGTACTCTGCGATCACTCCCATCGAGGGAACATGTTTGCCCAGAGAGGGGAATTGCCTTTGGAACTTGGCCAAGGGTATTCCATGCTTGAGCAGGCCCAAACTGTCTGGTACAAATGCAGATTTTATCCTTCCTGTTTGGTTGTTTGGTAGAGTGTTTCTAGTTTGTGTCATTAAATGTTCTGGAAAAAATGTGTTGTTCTTCTAGAGGGAAAGATTCAAAATCCTAGTTTCTTGCTATGCAAAGGTTAAGTCTTTGAAGTGTCTCTCTCTTCTTAGGTTTGGTATCCAAGGAGTTAGATAGGAGCAGTTTTAGCATGGAAAACGAACTGGGTACCTACCAGCACCAACCCAGGCTTTTCTTGGCCTTAATTGTGTATTGCATGGAGTTGGATAAACTGTTTCCAATTATAGACCTATTCCCACTGGCTTTTCCCTAATGTAGCTAGTGAATGACTGGATATTGAAGTACATGTACAAAAGACACCTCGGGCTGAAGGACTTCAATGCATCTTACAAAGGAAACCGTACAGCTGCAAATATGAATTTGTTTTATGGTCTCAATCTCAACTTTACAAGGGTATCACCTAACAAACCATAACCACTGCGGAGAGAAAGAACAGGAGCAAGTGGCCACCCATAAGCAAAGTAAGGCAGGAAATCTGACTACAAAGGCTCTCCTCATTATTATTGTTGTAATCACGTATCGATAGCCAGACTTCACACGTGAAGTTGTTCAAGGACACGAGTGCCTTTGCAGCTCAGCTTTTAAAAGCACCTGCGTTGTGGGCACAAGGCTGTGAATTGTCTGTGGTACACAAGTAGGTCTGGCACAGGACCAGGGGGTCTGTGTGTACCCACTGCTGCAGCCAGCAGTTCCAGCCTGCCCTGCAGCTGGTTTCCTGTGTGTCTCTGTGCTTAGGAAGTACATTGTGCCACTCTCCTTTTTCTACAGTAGCTGGAAATTTCCCTGGGGTTACTTCTCTCTTAAGAGAACAGTACAGTAACAGAAGAGTAATTTCCTATCATTTAAACAAGAGGTCTTGTGTCTTAATATGGCTGTTGTTCAAATAAAGGCACAGAACTGCAGAAACAAAAGTTAGAAGCTCCTGAGTTAAGTTTTTATATCATGTCGATTACTGTGATGCATAAAGTGAGGCTCCCATATGTACAGGCACCTCATCAGAGCACGCAAGGTCCCTGATGGTGGAAGGCTTTCCAGCCCATTAAAAAATGTTTTTTCTAGTATGTCATTCTGGCTGTTCTCCCTGTGAGCCTGCATTTGGCAGCCAAGCAAACCGAAGGCCAGCATAGGTATCCTGCTGTGCGTGTGTTTAATTCTGTCCTCCTCACCATCTAAAGTTTGTACATGTTTACTTTTTCTTCCTGACCGGGCATGTATTATATATCCTGTTTGCTCTTAAAACAAACAAACAAACAAAAAAACCCCAAAAAATCACACTGGCATAGAATTAGCAAGACTCAGGGGCTTCTTCTGACTGGTATGGTTGTTGGAAGAAGCTGCGTTTTGGTGGGGTGCAGCAAGCTGACCCTGATGCCGAGGACCTCTGTTGGCTAAATCTCTGCATTTGGCAGGGAAATCACAGGAATGACTTTGCCTCCTCTTTGTTTTATCTCTGTGGATTTCTTTTCCAGGGACAGGAGCAAGGACCAGCCCTCATGCTGAGGGACTTGCTTAGTTCACTGTTCTGGCTGGCTATCTCACAAAAAGCTGGGAAGCTGAGGGAAGCATCTTGGGTATTCCCCTTCATTCATGCACTGATATCTGGGCTGACTGCTGCAGGTCCCAATCCTTCTTACAGCACTAGTGAGAGGCAGAGTTCAAAAATTTGATTCAGTATGGATAACCAGGTAGCTGAATGATTTTGTTTCTGTTAAAGGTAGAAGCTTCCCCAGAGCAGTGGTATCCCATTATACTGCTGCAAGCTATGACATGTCATCTGCTATAGTAAGTAAGTGTTTTTCAGACCTCATTTATTGAAAAACCACATAAATCTGATGAATAGATCAGAAAACTGATTGCTTTCAAAAGGCTGTAGTTAATTCTTGTAGTAATCGGGATTTTTTTTTAGTGCTTTCACATTGGGTGGAGCTGGAACCAGCAAACACAGAATTGTAAGAAATGGGTCATGGGAGGGAAGTTGGTGGGAGTGTGTCTAGATCTGTCCAAGCTGCACTCACCAGATGCTGAGATTCTGGGTCATGCAAAATATTTTTTCAGCTTCTATAGATCTTCCAGCTCCAGTCATTATAGGAACACCACGTTCGTAGTATGTGTAGCTGAAAATGTGCAGAGTTTTGTTAGTGTGTACAGTACCCAAAACCCCACTTGGGCTTGAAAGTGCAATGTTGTGTCATCTTCAACTATTACTAACAGTATTTTTTTTCTTATGATTTCATTATGATACAGTACTAGAAGGTGCTTTTTGTTTCGTGATGGGGATGTGAAAGAAAAGACCAGCAGCACAGCAACTAGGATTTTCCGAGAGAGGTTGTGTTTCCACCCGAAACCAATACTGTGGGTTCTGGTGCGCTGGACTGAGGCGGTGGGAGGGAGGAGGGAGGTTACTCGGCATTCATTGCCCTCTCTGAGTATGGGGAAAAGTGCGGCCTCACGTTCCCTGAGTCACCCGGGAGCAGTCATGTCATTCAGGGAGCGAACGGCAGCTCCCGAAACCCAATTACAGCTGGAGTTTCCATCATAATTCCCTTTCTGATTTCTGCTGTGCACCTGAGCTGGGCCCTTGAACCCCCCCCCTTGTACAGGTCCATGGATGAGCAAAATCCCGAGTCCTTCTTAAAAGAGAGCCTCCTGCTAAGTCGCAGAGATGCAGGGCTGTTGGAAGTGGACGAGTCGGGAGCACTCAGTGTGTGCCGAGCCGACTAAAAAAGATGCACCACAGAAATAAAAGCAAGGGGAAGGGGGCGGCAAAACTCTGCGTAGGATCTCGGGGTGTCTGGTGTCCCCTCGTGGAGGGGGTTAGGGAGGGAGCCCCCGGGACGGCTCCCGGCTTCTCGCTGGGATTTCCAGCGCCGTCTGGGAAGGCGGCCGCGTTCCTTCCGCAGCGGAGCCGGCGGCGCGCCCCGGGGCTGCCCAGCCGGCTGTGAAACCCGAAACCCGAGGGCCGGCCCTCGGCAGGCCGCTCCGGCCCCGCGCCCCGCGCCCTCACAACACGGCACACGCGATACACATCGCACACCTCACCCGCAGGCACACTGCACATCTCACGCACTCACATTACACATCACACACATCATCGCACACCACACATCGCACACACGCGGTGCCGCTCCGCCCGCCGCCGTGGGCTGCCCCCGGCGGGCACCGCGGGGCTCCCGTGTGATGGTGGCGGCCCCGCCCGCGCACAGGTCGCCTGAGCGGCTGAGGGAGGCGGGAGGAAAAGAAACTTCTGAGCGCAGCCGAGCCGAAATAAGCTGTCGCTGTTGCCCGGCGTGCCCCGAGGAGCCGCCGCGTGTATGGGCGAGCCCGCCGGCCCTGCGGGCGGGCTGTAGGAGCCCCGGGCCGGGGCAGCGCCGGGGGTCTCGCCGGAGCGGGGCAGCGCCGCAGCCGACACCGGGGTAAGGGCCGCCTTTGCCGCTTTTGTCCGGGTGACAGAACCGTGTGGTCTTTGCAGGACAAATTACTGCTGCAGACCGGGAAGCGGTGGCAGCAGCTGTGTGTGTGTGTGTGACAGCTGTTCTTGTCTGCCGAGTGTGTGTGTGTGTGTGTAGGCATCTTTAAATGTTATGTGCTGTTATTTCTTGACAGTGCCAAATACTTCGTAACAGAATCCCTTTCTGTTGGTTTCAGGGGTGCAGGCAGAATGTGTGTGATCTGACTACTTGTTGACTTAAGTATATTTGAGTCAAAGACCCTTGTGCTTTCTGCCAGTCTCCGTGTTAATGGGTGTCTTGGGTTTGTTGTCTTAAAATCTTCCTCCTTCTGCACAAGTGTCTGTAGCAGGCTTTGAGAGGTAAGGTCCTCACTGGGACAGACTTTGCAACAAGGAATCTGTAATCACAAAAGAGTTAGGGAATCTTCCATGGATTTTTAGACTGGATTTCTTTTTAAGATGAGGGAGTAATTGTCTTCTCATTTTCCTTCATTGGGAAGGAAATCATATGTAATATTTGTCTCTTTCTTAGCAGTAATGTGCATGTATGTTGTCAGTTTGGGAGTTTTCTTATTTCAGCAGGGTGGAGAGTATTAAATAATTCATGTTTGATGATGTTAAAAACGTTTTTACAACAGATGACTGGAAATAAACAGCAGAGGGTTTTTTAGATCGGTACCTTTTAGGTAGAAATAAGAAAACAAATTAACTGAATATGTAACAGAGTGATGTCATAATACAGAATTTATCTAATATTAATCTGAATTCTTTTTGTCTGTGTTAAGTGGCATGGTTGCTGGGAAAGGATGATCATAACTCTTATTAGATCAGCAAGTATTAAGATAGTGTTAGGTTAAGTTTTTCAGTCGTGTGGTAGTTCTGTACCTAGAAGGTGACAATAACTTCTGTATGTTCAGGGGAAAAGGATTGTGCGTGAGGTAAGAATTAAGGGACTGGGACTTATCAATACAAGGGGCAAAGCATCTTTTCCCAGCTAAAAAGGGGGTTTAAGTGGCATCTCATACTCAAAGAAGGCATGCAGAGTTATAGCCAGAGGTAGAAGAAGGAAGGATTGAGAGTCGTGCTTGTTTCCAGTCCCATGAAATTTTCATGTTGTGGCAGGTTTTGTTATTGCAGAAGGCATCTTCTAGTATGTGATACAGTGACTTATGTTAAAAATAAATGTGCATAGAACTCATGTTTCTTTGTGCATGGTATCTAAAGTTATTAGTCTGCCTCTTCTTTGATGTCCTGTCTCTCAGCTGTTTTTTTTCTTCCCTGTTTCTTTACTTGACTTTCAGTCTTTAATGGAACTAGGTTTAGTCCACCCTGAAAAAAACTAAACTAACCAAAAAACTTAGAGTAATTAAGTAAAAAATATAAAACCATGTAGAAAATTCAACTAAAAACATTATTCTATATGTAAAGCATGTCTTCTTTGCACTGTAAGGCAGCGTGGTTTTGGACTCAAATGAAGGGGAGGCTGTGGGTTGTTTCTTTGAGACATGTGCCTCTCCTGTGTTTGTAGGCTGGTGCATGGAGATCATTTTTATGGCCCTATAGCTAGGTTCATTTTTCTGAAAATGGACTTCAGAAAGACACAAATTAAGACCCCTTTAAGGGAATGGCCTCACAAGTAGTAGTTTGTAAGGTCATATCTTCAGAAGCAACCAGAATCAAAAACTCCTGTGCAGCTAAAGCACATGAGCATGTCTTGCTGCTTGATTCAATATCTGGGGCTTTTTTAAATACACTAGGTGGTAAAAAAAAGGGGAGTTGAAATTCATGGCGAGTAGTTTGAAGGGATTTGCATCTGCAACCTTTAGCTTTCTTCTCTGTAGGCTCTTTTGTGTTTATTGTGACCTGATAGCCTTTGGAAATATGCTTTATTCTTGGAGCTATTACTTACTGGCTATGTGACAAATGTGGATAGAGCCTTTCCCAAATCTTCGTTGACGAAGCCTAGCCATGATTACTTACTGGCTTTATCTATATTGGGCAAAGGGAATGCTTGACATGACTTTTTTTTTTTTAATAATCTCCTGGAACAGAGTGTGACACTTCATATTGGGGGGGACATTTGTCTTGTATAGTGTTTTGAGAGGGTGAGTGTTTATTAGCTTCCAGCCAGGAAGAAAAAGAAAAGGTTGTCTTCTCTTGGCATTCTGAACAAAGAAGAACATTGCAGGAGCATATCTGGTATAGGTTTTCTTTGTTTACTGTGTGGAACTTGACTTTCTGTAATATTGAAGACTCCAGGTAAGGTGAGTGAGTGGCTGATAGTGTCAGATCATAAGGAAACACACAACTTTTAATGCAACTTTTTACTCCACTGCCAGTCTTGGGAGATAGAAACTTAAAAAGACAGTAGAGGCCAAATTTCCAGCTTAGATTCTCTTCCTTCATGTAAAACTCCAGAAAGTGTGAGTGATAAGATTTAGTCTATGTTACTTTCTATTATTATGCTAAAGCAAGGATTTCAAGTTAGAATTGGCTTTTTTATAGTTGTTGCCTGCATTTATTTAGAGAATCTTTATTAGGTTGCATTTTTTTTTTATTGAAAGCATTCACCAGGCGACTCAAAAATGGATGTGCTTCAGCAGCATAGCAGACATCAACAAACCCTTTGTTGAGGCAGATAAAGGCTCTTCAGTTACAGAGCTGTAATCAAATGGTGCTGAAATCCCAGTCTTATAGCAGTGGGAAGGGTGTACAGCCTTTGGTGGCATTGGTACTGTGGGAGCCAGAAGAGGCTGCCTTACCAGGGAGCTGTGCATGAGCTCCCAGGAGCAACTGAATGGTGTTAGGAAGCAGCACTCTTTTTGGTCTCTATGGTAGCCCAACCTCAGCAGGACAGCCAGCATCTGATGCCTCCCAATCCTCCTGGTTTTGTCATCTTTGCTTCCAGTAGGTACCCTCAGAACGTGCCTGCAAACCAGCTGTGGCAACCAGAGTGTAGGTGTCTGATCTTGGTGTGAGGAGCTGCATGTTGAGAACTTCTTATTCTACAGCTTCTTGTACGTTTCCTGGCTTTTTCCTTCTGCTTCACCATTTTGCCAGTTACATTTGGGTGATCAAAGTGTGGATGGTAAGGACTGGAGTGAAGCTGCACATCGATTTTGTATTTAATTGATTATGGCTTCAAAATGAACCATAAGGGTCCCTGATTAGCTTCTATTATAAGCTAGATCATATAGTTTGGAAAAATATCCTGTTTTGCTAACAGAAAATCACTTGATAGACTCTGAATACTCTGCAAAATATCCATCTGATGTAATTGTCATTAGTCAGCTTTACTGCTAGGTTTTGACCACCAGCTTTGTTAGCTCTGGTTCTTATTAGCTCTTTGTATGTTTAATAGCCTTCTTTATCTAAATTTCTGCTTCCTTTAGAGTTACTATCTTAGTCTTTTTGTAAAAGTGGAAAATGGACTTTCTCCTTTTCTTCATTATCTTCTCCCATTCTTTAATTATTCGAACATTTTTTAAATGGTTTCCAGTTTTCCAAAGTGCTTCTAGAAGTTTGAAAACCAGTGCTGGAGGTAATGTTTTGGGTGAGGTCCTGTGAAATCCAGAGGCACGATGATCTTTATACTTTCATTTTCCTTGTTAAATATTCCTGTGATGACACTGGAGATGGAGCTGTTGTGTTGAACAGGGACTTCAGTTTTTCCTTCACGAGGATGCTCTCAGGTACTGTCAGTTCTTCCCAACTTGTGCACCTGCTGAGCAAGAGGACACAGCCTGGTGCACAGACAGACAGACAGACTGGCTGTCACCTTTCCTCTTTGTACATAATGGCTTCCTTGGTATTTGTCACCTGCACAGCTTTTCAGTCATGATTTTTTTTTTCTTCTTCTTCTCTTTTCTTCCAAGTCATTGGCTACACTGCAAAATAAGATAGTTGCTTTGAGACTAGAAACCACCTGCAATGTGATGCGTTTTTTGTTTATGGTCATGGTGTTTGACTTGTCTGTTGAATATTTGAATTAATTTTGTCTGCCTGGCTCAGCTCTTGTTTCATTGGGCTTTCCTAATGAAAATGTCATGCTCCATCACACCAGAGGTCTTGGAGGAACACACGAGCTCATTGCTTTTAACTTCAGCAAACTTCTGTTGTTTGCTGTTGCACTTGTTAGTCTGGAGGGGCTTTCATGCTTGATGGCTCAATGAGACAAACCTCAGCAGCACATGTTGAATTTGTTGGTAGTGTGTAAATAGTTTATTGTCATGAAATGCTTTTCATTTTCCTATATTTAGTTATGTGCCATTTTCTGTAATAGCCATTATGATTAGTAGCTTTTTAGCAAAGATATTTTTCATGTATGTTACTTCCAAGAAGCAGCTGGTATGTTCCTGTTGTCCTTTTCCCACATCTACCTTTCCTTTTAGAATGGGAATTTAAAAAATAAAAAAAAAGAAAATAGAACTTTAAGTGGACTAGTATTCTTGGGCTATCAAATTGAACAATCACAAAGTGTTAGTGAAATGCTAAAGCCCATCAATATGTCTGTATCTGGGGGGCAGTAAGATCCCTCTAGAAGTCACTAACTGGGAGAACCAAACATACTTTTTCATGGGTTAGTGGAGTCTGGGCCAAAATAGGTTGGCTATTCCCTTATTTTGAACTATTTCCGTGTTTTGGAAAGTGCTCCTTCAGTAGTCAGAGAAAGTAGCCTTCCAGTTAATCCTTACTCAGTTGACTCAACCTCAGCTCCAGCAGCAGCATCCTGGATTTTCCATAAGCTACCTTTCTAGCTCTTTCTTTAACCTCCCCCAACCACCACATGCTCTGCTGCGAGAAGAAAAATGTGAAGAAGGATAACAGTGACACCGGGGGAGGAAAGTTCTAGTAACTGGCAGCTTAAGCTGGAAAAGGTCTTAAAAAGGGTGACAAGAATGGTCAAGGACAGCAGAGCTTCTGTGCAAGAAACAGTGCAGCAGGAAGGAACGTTTCAACCTGGAGATGAGATGGCTGCATTAACGAGTGGCAGGCAGTGGGTAAGCAGAGACTAGTTCTTCCCTTATTTTCCAATAGAGGAATCCCAGGGTGTATGCAGGAGTGATGATGGCAGGCTCAAAAGAAGTGAAAGGAGGTAGCATGAGATGCAAGTAAGGTGTAAGATGCTTGCCAGAAAGTGTAGAGGTTAGTAAAGGAAAAACCCAGCTAAAAGTACTGCTGTGTGCTTGTCTTGGTTATCCCGTTTGTCTCTGAGGTTTTACTTCAGTCACATTGAAGATGGGATGCTGGGCTGGATGGACTCTTTCTGTCCCATGGAAGCCATCCATTTGTCCAGTTTTGACCCTCTTTTGTTTTAGTGTTGTTTATGTAGGGGGAAAAAAAGTTCTGTTTGGAGCCTGATGGAAAGGAGCTGGCTGACCACAGCAGGCCATTGCTTACCTTCTTCAGCTGGAAATGTGTGGATATAAAGAAGGGTAAGTGTGGGTGTTGCAAAGCAAGTTGTGATGAATCTTTGTGCTTTTGATTTTTAAAGGTCACAACTTTGTTTCCAAGTCGTGCTGTGGGAATGTGTGTAGGCACCATCTCACAGGATGAGTATTTGAAAAATGAGTTACAGGAGTGGATCATGTGTGGAGCAGAGACCCCCTGAAGCATGCTGGAGCTTAGTCAAATAAGAAGTCTTTCTCTCCACACCCAGCTTGACAGCTGGCACTGTAGAGATGGAAAATGAAGAAGCTGAAGTGCTACTGTGTTCCAGCAACCCCAGTGTACTAAATGACTGTTTAGCAAATGGGAGAGTACTACAGTCAAGGGTGACTTAAAGTATGCTTAAGGCCCCTCTTGAGTTGCTTGAGAAATAATAATGATGCAGAGGCTACAGGCAATTTGCTTTACTTCTCATTCTTCAGATCCTACTCTGTGGATCTGCTGGATGTGGCAACTACCCCCCATGGCCAAATTGGTTGATAAATCTTTCTTTTCTTTTTGGGGGGGGGAAAAAGTTACAGTAAATCCCAAATGAACTGGGCATTGTATAGTAGCTCCAAGATCTTGTTGCTACCGTGGCCACATGTATTTAGAACTGGCTAATTTAGTTGATTACTACTGTAATAGTGTTTTAATCACATTCACTTTACCTACTTGGGCATAGACCAGGAAATAAGAATTGTGCAGTTATCAACATATAGCACAGAGCACAGTAAAGCTCATTCTTAATGCTGTTACATTCCTCTTGGAGTGTAACAGATTGCTGCAGTTCAAAAGACAAGTACGTGAACACAGTCATGTATCTAGGAGATGAAGACAGACTTCTGGAAATCTATTTATTTAATGACATAATTGCTAATTTCAAAGTGTTGTCTTGGAAAGCGTGCTGAGTAATTTGGGGTCTTACTGTTGTTACAGATGAGATAACAATGAAAGAAAAAACTGTGCTCTACATTTGCTTATAATTATAAACTACCTACCATGGAATTTTGATTGTCCAGAAGTCAGAGCAAGCAACCTACTTGCTGTATAAGCTTTTATATGGTGGAGCCTCTAGACACTTCTTTCAAGGGTTTGGGTTTGTGGTTGTTTTCTCTGTGTGTTTGTGTGTCTGTGGTGGACTCGTGTTGAGCTTTTACCTCTTATCCGTGACTGAGATCAAAATTGCGTGTTAGATGCCTGGATAGTCACTGTGGTTATCCACTACTAAGTGGTATTGCAAAACACAAACCCAGAAATCCTGGATGCTAGAAAGAAATCTTTTCTCTGGCAGTTACAATATTTGTGCAGCTGTTCCCACAGATGTTTTGTTTCTTTCTTTTTTTTTTTTTTTTTTTTTTTCTAAATTTCTCCTAAGAAGTAAGGAAACTGAGAGAGAAATATTTAAGGGCCTGCCTGGAGAAAGGGAAAACTTGCAATGCCTTTTAGTTTGGAGATAAGTGATGTACCTTCTGTTTGTAAGTACAAGGCCTTCTTAGGCTCTGTAGAGCTGAATGGAAGTGTCCTAAAATGGGAGCTTTGCAAATGGTCTTTGAGAGTCAGAATCTGATTGTGGTAAATTGGGATCTTAATAGCATTGCTGGAACCCAAATTGACCCAACTTCAGTGTCAAATTTGCTCAGTTTAGAAGTGAATAGAAAAAGTACTGGTCAAAAAGCTTGTTCTGACAGAGCTCTGCCCTGTGGCTAAAAGTGAAATTTCAGAATGAAAACATCATAGCAAACACTCCCCAACCCCCAGTCAAGAACTGATTTCGAGATTGAGGACTTACTCCTCATATGTAAGGCAGATTTATTCACTGTTTAAAAAAAAGCAAATACAATTCTGTTATATGGCAGTGAGAATACAGCTCAGGTAAAAATTCTTCAAAAGTCAGTACATTAATTGGAATGCAAAACATTAATATTTGGTGCATGATGGTGAAACCCCTTCTCCTCCTTGGAGAATACACGGCTCAAACTGGAGTCAGTTAACTTCATCCTCCAGAAATATGTAATAAATAATATCTAGGAAAACATGTATTTGTATAAATAGAGATCTGTCTTGATGCCAGCAGCTTTCTTAGGTTGGATTTTTCTCTTGGGGGGCACAAGTAAGTTAGCAGGAAGAAGCTGTAAGAAGGCATGTTGTAAGTAGTGTTTTTGAGTAATGAAAACTTAAAAAAAAATATATATTTGTCTGTAAGCAAAAGGGACCTGGTGCTTTTGGGTTGTTTAATTTTCCATGTAACCTAGGATGAGTGTGATGTCTGCTGCCTAGACTTAACCAGCCATGCTTCAGTCCTGTTTCTTAAGAGAAAATCAGACCTGGCTTTGTGTATTTTGTGAAAATGAGATAACAGACTTAATCTTGGCACATAAATATGTCAGGTGGGTAAAAATCAGGGACAGAGCAAGACTATTTTGGGTGGTAATGCAGAAGTAAATTGGTGTAAACTGTCCATGAGTGTGCTGGGATGAAAAAGAAAATTCTAACAGAGTAAGGAGTTCCTGAGTAGTCTTGGAAATACTGGGTTGGGGGTGAGGGGAAATATTAAAATGGCTGTTTCGATGGTGTTTTTTCACTGTCTAAAAGTAACTGTGTTGCTGGCTCCCATGGGGTTTTAGAAGTTGGTCTTAATGGTTAGGGAGATTCTTTCCTGTCATATGTGACAAACTGTGAAAAAGTAGTCTAGTTCTGAACATTAGGAATACTTTACATGTATTGTAATGTGTGCCAGGGCAAAAATATAACTGACTTCAACATGCTTATAGTAGGATGCTTATTATATTCACTGTGATGATTCTGTCCTGTAATGAACCAGTTATTAATTCATTTAGTAGAATCATTTAGGTTGGAAAAGACTTCAAGGTCATCAAGTCCAATCTTTAACCGAACATCACCGTGCAAACTAAACCATAGCACCAAGTGCCACATTCAGTTGTTTCTTGAACACCTCCAGGGATGGTGACTCCACCCCCTCCTTGGGCAACCTGTTTCAATGCTTAATCAGCCTTTCACTGAAAAATTCTTCCTGATTTTCATCTTGAACCTCCCGTGGTGCAGCTTGAGGCTATGACCTCTTGTCCTGTTGCTGGTTTCCTGGGAGAAGAGGCCAACCCCCACCTTGCCACAACTCCCTTTCAGGCAGTTGTAGAGAGCAATAAGGGCTACCCTGAGCCTCCTTTTCTCCAGGATAAACACCCACAGTTCCCTCAGCTGCCCCTCATAGGACTTACTCTCTAAACCCTTCAACCAGGTTCATTGCCCTTTTCTGGACATGCTCCAGCTCCTCAATGTCTTTCTTACAGCGAGGGGCCCAAAACTGGACACTGCACTCAAGGTGTGGCCTCACCAGTGCTGAGTACAGAAGTAAAATGACTTCTCTAGTCCTGCTGGCCACACTATTTTTAATACAGATCAGGATGCCGTTGGCCTTGGCCACCTGGGCACACACTGGCTCATGTTCAGCTGCTGTTGACCAGCACCTCCACGCCTTTTTCTGCTGGGCCTCTTTCCAGCCACTCTTCTCCAACCTGTAGCACTGCAGGGGATTGTTGTGACCCAAGGGCACGACTCAGCACTTTGCCTTGTTGAAGCTCATACAACTGGCCTCTGTCCATCAATCCAGCCTGTCCAGATCCCTCTGCAGAGCCTTCCCACCTTCCAGCAGATCAACGTTCTTGTACAACTTAGTATTGTCTGTGAAATTACCAAGGGTGCACTTGATCTCCTCATCCAAATAAAGATATTAAACAGGACTAGCCCCAGTTCTGAGCCTTTGGGAACCTAACTACTGACTGATCGCCAAGTGGATGTAGCACCATTTACCACCACTCCCTGGGCCTGGCCATCAAGCCAGTTCTTAACCCAGTGAAGAGTGCACCTCTCCAAGCCATAGACTGCCAGTTTCTCCAGGAGAATGCTATGGGAGGCAGTATAAAAGGCTTTAGTGAAGTCCAGGTATACTACACACCAACAGACTTTCCCTCATCCACTAGACAGGTGAGCTGCTCATAAAAGGAGATCAGGTTGGTCAAGCAGGACCTGCCTTTCCTAAACCCATGCTGGCTGGACCTGATTCCCTGGTTGTCCTGATGATCACTTCCATAACCTCCCTGGTAACCAAGATCAGGTTGAAAGGACTGTAGTTCCTCAGATCCTCCTTCCTACCCTTTTTGGAGATGGGCATCACACTGACCAGCCTTCAATCGTCTTGGACCTCCCTGGTGAATCAGGACTGATGATAAATGACGGAGAGTGGCTTGGTGAGCTCTTCCACCAGCTCCCTCAGTACCCTTGGATGAATCCCATCCAGTCCCATAAATTTGTGAGCATCTAAGTGGCACAGCAGGTCACTCCTTCCTCCTGGATTGCAGGGGGTCTATTCTGCTCCCCATCCCTCTCTACCAGCTCAGGGGGTGGCTGCCCTGGGGATAATCAGTTGAAGACTGAGGCAAAAAGGCATCAAATACCTCGGCCTTTTCCTCATCCATGGTGACAGTATTCCCCTCTGCATCCAGTAAAGGATGTAGATTTTTCCTTGGCCTTCCTTTTGTTGTTAATGTGTCTATAAAAACACTTTTTATTATCTTTCACAGCAGTGGCCAGATTAAGTTCTAGCTGAGCTTCCATCTTTCTAACTTTCTTCTTACGTGACATTATGACATCTTTTGTACTCTTCCTGAGTACTTTGTGCTCTACCCTTCTTCCAAAGGTCATAAACTGTCTTTTTTTTCTCCCCAAGTTCCAGTGAAAACTCACTGTTCAGCCAGGCTGGTGGTCTTCTCTGCTGTCTTTCAGCATGTTAATCTTTCAGCACACAGGGACAGCCTGCTCCTGCACCTTTAAAATTTTCTTCTTAGAGAATGTCCAGCCTTCCTGGACCCCTGTGTATTTAAGGACTGTTTCCCAAGGGAATCTCTGAACTAGTGGCGTGAACAGGCTGAAGTCTACTCTCTGGAAGTCCAAGGTAGAGGTTTTATTGACCCCCTCCTCCTTACTTCACCAAGAACTTAAATCTCTGTCAGTTTGTGGTGCCTAAGGTGGCCTCTGACCACCACATCTCCCACCAGCCCTTTTCTGTTTGTAAACAGCAGGTCTGGCAGGGGCTCCACCCCCGCTAGCCTTGCTCACCAGCTGTGTCAGGAAATCATCTTCCACACACTTCAGGAACCTCCTAGACTGCCTCCTCTCTGCTGTGTTCCAGTACACATCCAGCAAATTAAAGTCTCCTCCTTTTTTGCCTTTGGGACAGGTGAATCCTGTCTGTCACCAGCTAAAACTGGCTAGTACTTTCCCCAGCCTCAGGCTGGACAACCAGAAGTGGGTAATAATCAGAGGGCTGAGTCAGTCCAGGTGGTCTCCTAGTCCTAGAGAGTAATATCTCTTACCTAAGCCCCAGGGAGGCAGCAGACTTCCCTATGAGATGGGCATAGTCAGCATACAAGGGCCCTCAGTTCCTGTCAGAAGGGAGTCAACTACAATTGCCTGCCTCCT
>NW_026138441.1:0-82500 GCF_025592945.1 Manacus candei
GAGGCCGCCTAAGGGAGAAGACCACTCTGTGAAAATGACTGCCCCTCCCAGAAGAAATGGACGCTAGATGGCAGTCTTGCTCCACGAATAAAATCCAAGAGGCTATTTGACCCTAAAATCAGAAGAGAATTTTGGACCGCTTGTGAAGGGGAGGGTCTTTCAAGTATCACTTGAAAGTATTTATACTCCGAAATTTATACTGATTCTTTGATTCATGCATGGCAGAGTACCCCCACGAATCCCCAGCTGGCATATTAAAGAAATGTTCCATCCAATGGTTTCCGGTCATGGGGTTTAATTCTTTTGTTTTATCCCTTTGATTCCATGAAGTTCCAAAGATATCCCACGGTTTGTTTAATTCCATGAGGTCCCGCACATCCCAATGATGTCCCTTAAGTCCCTGCTTTCTGTAGTTTCCCAGGGAACATTTCCCAGGGAGCACTTTTGCTAGGGACAAAGACCGCTTGTGGTTTCGTCGGGGGCTGTGGCACCAGTGCCACGGGGAGGCAGTGCGTGGGAGAAACACCTTCCCCTGAGAAAACTCGGACGTGGCATCCCTCGCACTTGTTTTGGGATTCATGGAGATGCAGTCTCAGGAAGCGAGTTCTACTGCGTCCCTCGTCCAGCTCTTCTTGCTCCGAGGACCAGGGAACAGCCTCTCACACCTGAACTGGATGTACTGCAATCTGCACATTTGCGGCAGGTTGAGGGGCACTCAGAGGCACATTCAAAAATTTCATTCTCTTTCCCATCTCTGTCACCTCCGTAGGACATAAATGACCACCAAAGCAGGGTGTGATCTATTGCCATGTGCACTGGAAAACCCAGGTCATCTCCTCAGGGCATTCATCACAGACCTGCCATCCCCTCTTGGCACTCACAATAGAACCACAACTTCCAGCACTGGCTTCTCACCCGGCACACAGAGATTCTTTTGCCTTCCTTGGAGAGACCGGAAGAACTAGACAGGGTGTATCTGTTTGCATTGCCCAGACAAGTCTTGAGCACGCACCTGCTGTTGGTGTGGGGAGATGACCCTGAGCAAGAACAATTGCCATCAACCTCCTGGGGAGACCTTGAAGTTATGTGGGACAAAGAGTGTCTCGGTGTCACATTGCATTTACGGTTCTAAATCCTGGCAAAGCCCATGCGTGCAGCTCTGGGATGTGCTTCTCTTGGACAGAGCTCCGCGTTTCCATCTCTCAGGCGGTGGGGCATCTCAGATAGTGGCAGAGCAGGTGGCACCCCACAAGGGCTTAGGTGCATCCAGGCTCCTGGCGTGGCAGCAGGAACCCCAGGAGATACTGCCCCTGCTGCCATGAGCTGTCTGTGTCTGTGTGCAAGCGAAGGACTCGTGTGTCTGAAAACCCTCCTGTGAGCGAGCAGGGAGCCCCCGCCAGAGCACCACTGACTCTTGGCCAACTGGCCATCCACCAGGACCCCAGAGGCCATTTTCCAGCGCTGCTAGGCAGAATATCCTTCCCAGTCTGTCCGGACGTTCGGGGTTGCCCCATCACAGGGACAGAATCTGGCACTTGCCCTTGTTGAACTTCCTCTGGTTGAGGATTGCCCAAACCTCTGATTTGAGGTCTCTCTGCGGGGCCTCCGTCTTCCATGAGGCCCTGGAGTGTTACAATGGCCCCTTGATTGCTTGGGAATGCGCAGTGTTCTGTGTTCCATGTGTTCCATGAGGCCCCATATTGTCACAATGGCACTGAAATGAGAGAGGATCTCCATCCTTAATGGCTTCGTAAATCACAAGTTTTTCTTAGATAAAAATCCTAATCAACAAAGGGGTTTGCTTTCTTGGCATGGTAGCAGTCTTTTCTTTTCTTTTAAGACTACAATTAGTTGTAGGAGAGAGAATGTAGATGATACATGGAAACTAATAGAGAGTGTATCATATGCCCATCTTCAAGAAATTAGCTTACAGGCCTCAGAAAACTCGTTTAATAAGAGATTGTTCTGTTAAGAAGAAAGTCAATTCTACATTGTTTAAGCAAATGGGAAGTTCTAAGACACGTCTTAGCTGGTCCTAAAGCATTTAGTGTAGGGGTTAGGGGTCGGAGAGATCAATCAGAGATGCTACGAGGCCGCCTAAGGGAGAAGACCACTCTGTGAAAATGACTGCCCCTCCCAGAAGAAATGGACGCTAGATGGCAGTCTTGCTCCACGAATAAAATCCAAGAGGCTATTTGACCCTAAAATCAGAAGAGAATTTTGGACCGCTTGTGAAGGGGAGGGTCTTTCAAGTATCACTTGAAAGTATTTATACTCCGAAATTTATACTGATTCTTTGATTCATGCATGGCAGAGTACCCCCACGAATCCCCAGCTGGCATATTAAAGAAATGTTCCATCCAATGGTTTCCGGTCATGGGGTTTAATTCTTTTGTTTTATCCCTTTGATTCCATGAAGTTCCAAAGATATCCCACGGTTTGTTTAATTCCATGAGGTCCCGCACATCCCAATGATGTCCCTTAAGTCCCTGCTTTCTGTAGTTTCCCAGGGAACATTTCCCAGGGAGCACTTTTGCTAGGGACAAAGACCGCTTGTGGTTTCGTCGGGGGCTGTGGCACCAGTGCCACGGGGAGGCAGTGCGTGGGAGAAACACCTTCCCCTGAGAAAACTCGGACGTGGCATCCCTCGCACTTGTTTTGGGATTCATGGAGATGCAGTCTCAGGAAGCGAGTTCTACTGCGTCCCTCGTCCAGCTCTTCTTGCTCCGAGGACCAGGGAACAGCCTCTCACACCTGAACTGGATGTACTGCAATCTGCACATTTGCGGCAGGTTGAGGGGCACTCAGAGGCACATTCAAAAATTTCATTCTCTTTCCCATCTCTGTCACCTCCGTAGGACATAAATGACCACCAAAGCAGGGTGTGATCTATTGCCATGTGCACTGGAAAACCCAGGTCATCTCCTCAGGGCATTCATCACAGACCTGCCATCCCCTCTTGGCACTCACAATAGAACCACAACTTCCAGCACTGGCTTCTCACCCGGCACACAGAGATTCTTTTGCCTTCCTTGGAGAGACCGGAAGAACTAGACAGGGTGTATCTGTTTGCATTGCCCAGACAAGTCTTGAGCACGCACCTGCTGTTGGTGTGGGGAGATGACCCTGAGCAAGAACAATTGCCATCAACCTCCTGGGGAGACCTTGAAGTTATGTGGGACAAAGAGTGTCTCGGTGTCACATTGCATTTACGGTTCTAAATCCTGGCAAAGCCCATGCGTGCAGCTCTGGGATGTGCTTCTCTTGGACAGAGCTCCGCGTTTCCATCTCTCAGGCGGTGGGGCATCTCAGATAGTGGCAGAGCAGGTGGCACCCCACAAGGGCTTAGGTGCATCCAGGCTCCTGGCGTGGCAGCAGGAACCCCAGGAGATACTGCCCCTGCTGCCATGAGCTGTCTGTGTCTGTGTGCAAGCGAAGGACTCGTGTGTCTGAAAACCCTCCTGTGAGCGAGCAGGGAGCCCCCGCCAGAGCACCACTGACTCTTGGCCAACTGGCCATCCACCAGGACCCCAGAGGCCATTTTCCAGCGCTGCTAGGCAGAATATCCTTCCCAGTCTGTCCGGACGTTCGGGGTTGCCCCATCACAGGGACAGAATCTGGCACTTGCCCTTGTTGAACTTCCTCTGGTTGAGGATTGCCCAAACCTCTGATTTGAGGTCTCTCTGCGGGGCCTCCGTCTTCCATGAGGCCCTGGAGTGTTACAATGGCCCCTTGATTGCTTGGGAATGCGCAGTGTTCTGTGTTCCATGTGTTCCATGAGGCCCCATATTGTCACAATGGCACTGAAATGAGAGAGGATCTCCATCCTTAATGGCTTCGTAAATCACAAGTTTTTCTTAGATAAAAATCCTAATCAACAAAGGGGTTTGCTTTCTTGGCATGGTAGCAGTCTTTTCTTTTCTTTTAAGACTACAATTAGTTGTAGGAGAGAGAATGTAGATGATACATGGAAACTAATAGAGAGTGTATCATATGCCCATCTTCAAGAAATTAGCTTACAGGCCTCAGAAAACTCGTTTAATAAGAGATTGTTCTGTTAAGAAGAAAGTCAATTCTACATTGTTTAAGCAAATGGGAAGTTCTAAGACACGTCTTAGCTGGTCCTAAAGCATTTAGTGTAGGGGTTAGGGGTCGGAGAGATCAATCAGAGATGCTACGAGGCCGCCTAAGGGAGAAGACCACTCTGTGAAAATGACTGCCCCTCCCAGAAGAAATGGACGCTAGATGGCAGTCTTGCTCCACGAATAAAATCCAAGAGGCTATTTGACCCTAAAATCAGAAGAGAATTTTGGACCGCTTGTGAAGGGGAGGGTCTTTCAAGTATCACTTGAAAGTATTTATACTCCGAAATTTATACTGATTCTTTGATTCATGCATGGCAGAGTACCCCCACGAATCCCCAGCTGGCATATTAAAGAAATGTTCCATCCAATGGTTTCCGGTCATGGGGTTTAATTCTTTTGTTTTATCCCTTTGATTCCATGAAGTTCCAAAGATATCCCACGGTTTGTTTAATTCCATGAGGTCCCGCACATCCCAATGATGTCCCTTAAGTCCCTGCTTTCTGTAGTTTCCCAGGGAACATTTCCCAGGGAGCACTTTTGCTAGGGACAAAGACCGCTTGTGGTTTCGTCGGGGGCTGTGGCACCAGTGCCACGGGGAGGCAGTGCGTGGGAGAAACACCTTCCCCTGAGAAAACTCGGACGTGGCATCCCTCGCACTTGTTTTGGGATTCATGGAGATGCAGTCTCAGGAAGCGAGTTCTACTGCGTCCCTCGTCCAGCTCTTCTTGCTCCGAGGACCAGGGAACAGCCTCTCACACCTGAACTGGATGTACTGCAATCTGCACATTTGCGGCAGGTTGAGGGGCACTCAGAGGCACATTCAAAAATTTCATTCTCTTTCCCATCTCTGTCACCTCCGTAGGACATAAATGACCACCAAAGCAGGGTGTGATCTATTGCCATGTGCACTGGAAAACCCAGGTCATCTCCTCAGGGCATTCATCACAGACCTGCCATCCCCTCTTGGCACTCACAATAGAACCACAACTTCCAGCACTGGCTTCTCACCCGGCACACAGAGATTCTTTTGCCTTCCTTGGAGAGACCGGAAGAACTAGACAGGGTGTATCTGTTTGCATTGCCCAGACAAGTCTTGAGCACGCACCTGCTGTTGGTGTGGGGAGATGACCCTGAGCAAGAACAATTGCCATCAACCTCCTGGGGAGACCTTGAAGTTATGTGGGACAAAGAGTGTCTCGGTGTCACATTGCATTTACGGTTCTAAATCCTGGCAAAGCCCATGCGTGCAGCTCTGGGATGTGCTTCTCTTGGACAGAGCTCCGCGTTTCCATCTCTCAGGCGGTGGGGCATCTCAGATAGTGGCAGAGCAGGTGGCACCCCACAAGGGCTTAGGTGCATCCAGGCTCCTGGCGTGGCAGCAGGAACCCCAGGAGATACTGCCCCTGCTGCCATGAGCTGTCTGTGTCTGTGTGCAAGCGAAGGACTCGTGTGTCTGAAAACCCTCCTGTGAGCGAGCAGGGAGCCCCCGCCAGAGCACCACTGACTCTTGGCCAACTGGCCATCCACCAGGACCCCAGAGGCCATTTTCCAGCGCTGCTAGGCAGAATATCCTTCCCAGTCTGTCCGGACGTTCGGGGTTGCCCCATCACAGGGACAGAATCTGGCACTTGCCCTTGTTGAACTTCCTCTGGTTGAGGATTGCCCAAACCTCTGATTTGAGGTCTCTCTGCGGGGCCTCCGTCTTCCATGAGGCCCTGGAGTGTTACAATGGCCCCTTGATTGCTTGGGAATGCGCAGTGTTCTGTGTTCCATGTGTTCCATGAGGCCCCATATTGTCACAATGGCACTGAAATGAGAGAGGATCTCCATCCTTAATGGCTTCGTAAATCACAAGTTTTTCTTAGATAAAAATCCTAATCAACAAAGGGGTTTGCTTTCTTGGCATGGTAGCAGTCTTTTCTTTTCTTTTAAGACTACAATTAGTTGTAGGAGAGAGAATGTAGATGATACATGGAAACTAATAGAGAGTGTATCATATGCCCATCTTCAAGAAATTAGCTTACAGGCCTCAGAAAACTCGTTTAATAAGAGATTGTTCTGTTAAGAAGAAAGTCAATTCTACATTGTTTAAGCAAATGGGAAGTTCTAAGACACGTCTTAGCTGGTCCTAAAGCATTTAGTGTAGGGGTTAGGGGTCGGAGAGATCAATCAGAGATGCTACGAGGCCGCCTAAGGGAGAAGACCACTCTGTGAAAATGACTGCCCCTCCCAGAAGAAATGGACGCTAGATGGCAGTCTTGCTCCACGAATAAAATCCAAGAGGCTATTTGACCCTAAAATCAGAAGAGAATTTTGGACCGCTTGTGAAGGGGAGGGTCTTTCAAGTATCACTTGAAAGTATTTATACTCCGAAATTTATACTGATTCTTTGATTCATGCATGGCAGAGTACCCCCACGAATCCCCAGCTGGCATATTAAAGAAATGTTCCATCCAATGGTTTCCGGTCATGGGGTTTAATTCTTTTGTTTTATCCCTTTGATTCCATGAAGTTCCAAAGATATCCCACGGTTTGTTTAATTCCATGAGGTCCCGCACATCCCAATGATGTCCCTTAAGTCCCTGCTTTCTGTAGTTTCCCAGGGAACATTTCCCAGGGAGCACTTTTGCTAGGGACAAAGACCGCTTGTGGTTTCGTCGGGGGCTGTGGCACCAGTGCCACGGGGAGGCAGTGCGTGGGAGAAACACCTTCCCCTGAGAAAACTCGGACGTGGCATCCCTCGCACTTGTTTTGGGATTCATGGAGATGCAGTCTCAGGAAGCGAGTTCTACTGCGTCCCTCGTCCAGCTCTTCTTGCTCCGAGGACCAGGGAACAGCCTCTCACACCTGAACTGGATGTACTGCAATCTGCACATTTGCGGCAGGTTGAGGGGCACTCAGAGGCACATTCAAAAATTTCATTCTCTTTCCCATCTCTGTCACCTCCGTAGGACATAAATGACCACCAAAGCAGGGTGTGATCTATTGCCATGTGCACTGGAAAACCCAGGTCATCTCCTCAGGGCATTCATCACAGACCTGCCATCCCCTCTTGGCACTCACAATAGAACCACAACTTCCAGCACTGGCTTCTCACCCGGCACACAGAGATTCTTTTGCCTTCCTTGGAGAGACCGGAAGAACTAGACAGGGTGTATCTGTTTGCATTGCCCAGACAAGTCTTGAGCACGCACCTGCTGTTGGTGTGGGGAGATGACCCTGAGCAAGAACAATTGCCATCAACCTCCTGGGGAGACCTTGAAGTTATGTGGGACAAAGAGTGTCTCGGTGTCACATTGCATTTACGGTTCTAAATCCTGGCAAAGCCCATGCGTGCAGCTCTGGGATGTGCTTCTCTTGGACAGAGCTCCGCGTTTCCATCTCTCAGGCGGTGGGGCATCTCAGATAGTGGCAGAGCAGGTGGCACCCCACAAGGGCTTAGGTGCATCCAGGCTCCTGGCGTGGCAGCAGGAACCCCAGGAGATACTGCCCCTGCTGCCATGAGCTGTCTGTGTCTGTGTGCAAGCGAAGGACTCGTGTGTCTGAAAACCCTCCTGTGAGCGAGCAGGGAGCCCCCGCCAGAGCACCACTGACTCTTGGCCAACTGGCCATCCACCAGGACCCCAGAGGCCATTTTCCAGCGCTGCTAGGCAGAATATCCTTCCCAGTCTGTCCGGACGTTCGGGGTTGCCCCATCACAGGGACAGAATCTGGCACTTGCCCTTGTTGAACTTCCTCTGGTTGAGGATTGCCCAAACCTCTGATTTGAGGTCTCTCTGCGGGGCCTCCGTCTTCCATGAGGCCCTGGAGTGTTACAATGGCCCCTTGATTGCTTGGGAATGCGCAGTGTTCTGTGTTCCATGTGTTCCATGAGGCCCCATATTGTCACAATGGCACTGAAATGAGAGAGGATCTCCATCCTTAATGGCTTCGTAAATCACAAGTTTTTCTTAGATAAAAATCCTAATCAACAAAGGGGTTTGCTTTCTTGGCATGGTAGCAGTCTTTTCTTTTCTTTTAAGACTACAATTAGTTGTAGGAGAGAGAATGTAGATGATACATGGAAACTAATAGAGAGTGTATCATATGCCCATCTTCAAGAAATTAGCTTACAGGCCTCAGAAAACTCGTTTAATAAGAGATTGTTCTGTTAAGAAGAAAGTCAATTCTACATTGTTTAAGCAAATGGGAAGTTCTAAGACACGTCTTAGCTGGTCCTAAAGCATTTAGTGTAGGGGTTAGGGGTCGGAGAGATCAATCAGAGATGCTACGAGGTCGCCTAAGGGAGAAGACCACTCTGTGAAAATGACTGCCCCTCCCAGAAGAAATGGACGCTAGATGGCAGTCTTGCTCCACGAATAAAATCCAAGAGGCTATTTGACCCTAAAATCAGAAGAGAATTTTGGACCGCTTGTGAAGGGGAGGGTCTTTCAAGTATCACTTGAAAGTATTTATACTCCGAAATTTATACTGATTCTTTGATTCATGCATGGCAGAGTACCCCCACGAATCCCCAGCTGGCATATTAAAGAAATGTTCCATCCAATGGTTTCTGGTCATGGGGTAATTCTTTTGTTTTATCCCTTTGATTCCATGAAGTTCCAAAGATATCCCACGGTTTGTTTAATTCCATGAGGTCCCGCACATCCCAATGATGTCCCTTAAGTCCCTGCTTTCTGTAGTTTCCCAGGGAACATTTCCCAGGGAGCACTTTTGCTAGGGACAAAGACCGCTTGTGGTTTCGTCGGGGGCTGTGGCACCAGTGCCACGGGGAGGCAGTGCGTGGGAGAAACACCTTCCCCTGAGAAAACTCGGACGTGGCATCCCTCGCACTTGTTTTGGGATTCATGGAGATGCAGTCTCAGGAAGCGAGTTCTACTGCGTCCCTCGTCCAGCTCTTCTTGCTCCGAGGACCAGGGAACAGCCTCTCACACCTGAACTGGATGTACTGCAATCTGCACATTTGCGGCAGGTTGAGGGGCACTCAGAGGCACATTCAAAAATTTCATTCTCTTTCCCATCTCTGTCACCTCCGTAGGACATAAATGACCACCAAAGCAGGGTGTGATCTATTGCCATGTGCACTGGAAAACCCAGGTCATCTCCTCAGGGCATTCATCACAGACCTGCCATCCCCTCTTGGCACTCACAATAGAACCACAACTTCCAGCACTGGCTTCTCACCCGGCACACAGAGATTCTTTTGCCTTCCTTGGAGAGACCGGAAGAACTAGACAGGGTGTATCTGTTTGCATTGCCCAGACAAGTCTTGAGCACGCACCTGCTGTTGGTGTGGGGAGATGACCCTGAGCAAGAACAATTGCCATCAACCTCCTGGGGAGACCTTGAAGTTATGTGGGACAAAGAGTGTCTCGGTGTCACATTGCATTTACGGTTCTAAATCCTGGCAAAGCCCATGCGTGCAGCTCTGGGATGTGCTTCTCTTGGACAGAGCTCCGCGTTTCCATCTCTCAGGCGGTGGGGCATCTCAGATAGTGGCAGAGCAGGTGGCACCCCACAAGGGCTTAGGTGCATCCAGGCTCCTGGCGTGGCAGCAGGAACCCCAGGAGATACTGCCCCTGCTGCCATGAGCTGTCTGTGTCTGTGTGCAAGCGAAGGACTCGTGTGTCTGAAAACCCTCCTGTGAGCGAGCAGGGAGCCCCCGCCAGAGCACCACTGACTCTTGGCCAACTGGCCATCCACCAGGACCCCAGAGGCCATTTTCCAGCGCTGCTAGGCAGAATATCCTTCCCAGTCTGTCCGGACGTTCGGGGTTGCCCCATCACAGGGACAGAATCTGGCACTTGCCCTTGTTGAACTTCCTCTGGTTGAGGATTGCCCAAACCTCTGATTTGAGGTCTCTCTGCGGGGCCTCCGTCTTCCATGAGGCCCTGGAGTGTTACAATGGCCCCTTGATTGCTTGGGAATGCGCAGTGTTCTGTGTTCCATGTGTTCCATGAGGCCCCATATTGTCACAATGGCACTGAAATGAGAGAGGATCTCCATCCTTAATGGCTTCGTAAATCACAAGTTTTTCTTAGATAAAAATCCTAATCAACAAAGGGGTTTGCTTTCTTGGCATGGTAGCAGTCTTTTCTTTTCTTTTAAGACTACAATTAGTTGTAGGAGAGAGAATGTAGATGATACATGGAAACTAATAGAGAGTGTATCATATGCCCATCTTCAAGAAATTAGCTTACAGGCCTCAGAAAACTCGTTTAATAAGAGATTGTTCTGTTAAGAAGAAAGTCAATTCTACATTGTTTAAGCAAATGGGAAGTTCTAAGACACGTCTTAGCTGGTCCTAAAGCATTTAGTGTAGGGGTTAGGGGTCGGAGAGATCAATCAGAGATGCTACGAGGTCGCCTAAGGGAGAAGACCACTCTGTGAAAATGACTGCCCCTCCCAGAAGAAATGGACGCTAGATGGCAGTCTTGCTCCACGAATAAAATCCAAGAGGCTATTTGACCCTAAAATCAGAAGAGAATTTTGGACCGCTTGTGAAGGGGAGGGTCTTTCAAGTATCACTTGAAAGTATTTATACTCCGAAATTTATACTGATTCTTTGATTCATGCATGGCAGAGTACCCCCACGAATCCCCAGCTGGCATATTAAAGAAATGTTCCATCCAATGGTTTCTGGTCATGGGGTAATTCTTTTGTTCTATCCCTTTGATTCCAATCCCTTTGATTCCATGAAGTTCCAAAGATATCCCACGGTTTGTTTAATTCCATGAGGTCCCGCACATCCCAATGATGTCCCTTAAGTCCCTGGTTTCTGTAGTTTCCCAGGGAACATTTGCTTCTATGATACAGGGCAGTGCCACGACGGCCACTTGATTCCGTGAGTTCCCCCAGTCTCCCAGCAGTCCTTTGGTTTCATGAGACCCTGCAATGTTGCAGTGGGTTGACCGTACCTGGATGCCAGGTGCCCACCAAGCTGCTCTATTGCTGCCCTTCCCAGCCAGACAGAAGAGACAGAATAAGATGGAAAATTATTTCTACCTTGAGATCAGGCACTTTACTAAAGCAAAAGCCAAAGTTTGCGCACGCATAAGTGAAGAGGAAAATAAAAAGATTTTCTCTCTACTTCCTGTCAGCAGTGATACCTGGCCACTTCATGGGAAGCAGGGCTTCACCACACAGAGAAGCCGCTCAGAAGGCATGTATTGTAAAAAAATGGATTTTCCCCCTTTCCTGTTCCTTTCCTGAGCTCTTGTAGCTGAGCTGACGCCATATATTCTGCAATGTCCCTTTGGTCCATTTGGCTCAACTGACCTGTCTGTATCGCCTCCCATGATCTTGCCCCCGATTCAGGGGACGAAGCCGACAATGCAGATGCTGCACCAGCCCTGCTCAGCAGTTGCCAAAGCACTGGTGTGATTAACCCCTTTGTAGCTCCCAATGCAAAGCACAGCACTGTGACGCCTGCAGTGAGAAAATGAACTCCAGCTCAGACAGACCCAACACATGTGGGATTCTGAAATGTCTCAGGGTTCCTTTGGTTCCACGATGCCCCTCTCAGACCTGGCAGTAGAAAAATAAATCAAAAAATTGAGAAGAAATCATCTTAAAGTCATACTAAGCCTGTCTTCTACAGTCCAGAATCTATATATGTGTGACTGCAGATACTTGGGATGAGGGTAGATGCTCAGAGGAATTCATGGGTTTGATCTAGGAAACCTGTCCCAAAGTTTTCACTGCCTTTTCCTCCCTGGACATTTCCTGATGCCCGGAGGAAGCTCATGTCCAACAACAGCTCCATCCCCCACTTCCTCCTCCTGACTGCAGCTCTTGCACTTCTGCTTCTTCCTGGGCATCTCCCTGGCTGCCCTCCTGGGCAACGGCCTCATCCTCAGCGCCGTAGCCTGCCACCACCACCTGCACACCCCCCAGGGACTTCTTCCTGCTCCACCTCTCCCTCACACACCTGGGCTGCATCTGCACCACTCTCCCCAAAGCCATGGCCAATTCCCTCTGGAACACCAGGGGCATGTCCTACTCAGGATGAGCTGCACAGGTATTTTTTGCTTTTCTTCTTGGTCACAGTGGACCTTGCCCTTCTCACCATCATGTCCTATGACCGCTACGTGACCATCTGCAAAGCCCTTCACTACAGGACCCTCCTGGGCAGCAGAGCTTGTGCCCACATGGCAGCAGCTGCCTGGGCCACTGGGAAGCGGGTCTGGCCCCGGGGCTGCAGGAGCTGCCGCCTGAGCTGATGATCTCCTGAGCAGTCCAGACATGCAGTCACTGTCCCTGTCCTCTATTGCCTCCCTTTCTTGCTGCAGGACCAGAAACGACTGTGCTGCTCTGCTGGGCTGAGGCAGGGCAGGGAGATGGGGGGACCAGGGAGGGGCTGGTCTGGGCAGTTCCAGTGACTAGAAAACCCCAATGTTCATCTGAAGTGTAGGAGTGGGCAGGGTAGGAGCATTACAGGGCTGAGGTGGTTCCAGGCTCTGGGAGTGGTAGCAGGAGCCCAGGGAGACACTGCCCCTGCTGCAATGAACTGCCTGTGTGTGTGCCAGGGAAGGACTAGTGTCTCTGAACACCCCCGTGTGTGCATCAGTCCCGCTCAGGGTTGGACACCTCTCAGAGCCCTGACACATTTCTCTGTGTGACTCCAGGAAAACCCCCGCTGTGCCAGGGAGTTACCAGATCCTTTGCTGTCACCCTCCTGGTGTCCTGTGTAATGATGAAACTAGAAAAGGTGATCATCATACCCTGGTAATTTTCTAAGAGGAGAAATGTCACTGCTGGAAAGAAGTGTCACTGCTGGAAAGAAGTGTCACTGAAGAGGTGAGAAGAGGGAACATCACTGTTTCCTTCAGTCGGTTCCACAGCAGGTTCCCCTGGAGCCCCAGGGACACCTGTGGGGAACCCAGAGGGGCAGAGAAAGGGCTGCCTTTGGCTCTTGCTGTGCTGCTCAGCTGGGCCGGACTCCTGGCACAAAGGGAAATCCTGGCAAGCGGGCAGCACTGCAGAGAGACAGCTCTGCCCAGGAGCAGCTCCTCTGCACAGCCCAGCAGGGCCGAGGGCACTGCCTGTAGGCACGAGAGAAGAGAAGAAAGGCTAAGGGAGGTTAAAGGTAGCAGAAAGATGGGAGGTTTTCAGCTGAGACACAACTTGGGGACACAACTTCACACTCCTCTGTGGAGTGAGTCTACAGGTGCAGGGCAATGTCGCTTGTGTTCCTGGAGGAATCTCCTAAAGCTACCACATCCCACAGCCTTGCACATCTGTCAGGACTCTCCCAGTTTCTCTGTTGCGCCGGAGGAGGATGTTCTCCAGGGCAGGCCTTCCCTGCAGCACCGTCAGAGGGACAACGCAGGTGGGCTCCTTCTCGCAGGGATGGCTGCGGGGTGGGAAGGTGGGGGTGCAGCCAGGGATGCCCGGGGCTGTCCTGCAGAGCAGGGTCCCTGTGCTCCGGGGTTCTTTGTGCCAGGGCAGGGACTTTGCTGCCTGCTGGGGTCAGGTCTCATCCTGCCTGGGTAGTTGCCCACCCCTCTGCAGGGAGAAGTTGTCGGTGGGTGGTGAGAACCCCAGCAGGAGCCAGGCAGGTTCTTCCTGCCATTGCATGAGGTGTGTGTGGTCAGGGCTGTGGGAGGTCAGGGCTGCTCCCAGATCCAGATCACACCAGCACATTTCCAAGAGCACTGTCAAATGGGAAGGACAAAGCACAATTATTAGGAAGGAATGGAGCTTTTCTGAGTCAGTGTTTTCAGTTTCCTACTCCTGAGGAATCTGGGGGTTGAGAAATGGAAAAGGAGCTCCCATGTTGGACAAGTCACTGAGACTCCTGAGCTGTAACTTGGAATGCACAAGTGCTTCTGTAAGCAACTTCCTAAAGTGCTTTCGACCTCTGCTCTGCTTTTGACAGAAGCAGCATCACTTCTGCTGGACCCATCTGTTTTTTCTTCATCTGCCCTTTTCCACCTGCAAAAAGAAAAGTTGCCCAGTCAGTGCGCTGCAAACAGGCAGGTTTCTCTCAGGCCACAGTGAGTGCACAGACATTTGGATGGAGTGGTGACAGGGAAGTCATGAATGGATTTCTGATGTTGTCTACTGTTTTGAAATCAGAAAATGTGGTGTTGAAGTCATCGCTAGCCTTTGAGAGGGAAACAGGAGAAAAATCGGATAAATTTGTTGCTAAAAATGAGCTGCTTCAAACTGAGGTTGACCACCTTCAAAGTCTTGTTAAAATTTGGATGATTATGAAACAGTCAACACACGGATTACCCCCATCAATACTAGACAATGCCCGCAGTATAAAGGCATAAAGCCCTCCCAGCCCCTCCAGGAACCCTCAAATCCCATCCCGGTCCCACAGGACACTCCCAACTTCCCCTTAAACCCTCCGAGGCCCCCAGACTGCCTCCCAGACCCACAAAAACCCACAAGATGCCCCCAAACCCCTCCCAGTTACCTCCAGCCCTCCCAGGACCTTTCAAACCCTCTCCTAGTTGCCCCCTTCCCCTTGAGTATGCCCCCAAACTCTCTCCCAGTTCCTTCCCACATCCCCGACGATTCCCCAAAACCCCTCACAGCTGCCCCAATCTCCCCAACCTCCCTCCCAAACCCCCAAACTCCCCCAAACACCTTCCCAGTTACCCCCACAACCTCCAACCCCTTCTCAGCCTCCCCATTCCTTCTCAAAGCCCCTCCCAGTTGCCGGCCTGTCCCCCAGGCTCGGGTGAGGAGGTGCCCCAGGCTGACGGGCCCGCCCAGACAGGGGCGATTCCAGCAGCATGTCAGGAGCCACCCTCTGCCCCGAAAGCTCCCGCCCGCCCTGGAGCCACCTCAGCTGCCCCTGCAGGGGAGAAATCCAGGTCGGAGCAGAGCAGGGGGCAGGGCCGGGCTGGGACCTCGATGGACGGGGGCACTGGGAGAGCAGGGGAGAGACCAGGATGGGCTGAGAGGGCACTGGGGGAGAGGGGAGACACTGGGATGGGCTGAGGGGGCAGTGGGAGGGAGAGGGGAAAGTTTTTTGCCCCTTTCCTGGGCACTTGAACACCCTCTGCACCCTCGTTCCCGACCGTGCCAGTTGTCCTTCCCCCCCAAACCATGAACAGGTTTTGGGACTCCCTCGTGGGTCGCAGCCAATAGAACGGCTCTGCTGGAATGACGTCATTGCCAAATTCTGCTGGGTCCATGTCCTTGTGCCGGTGAGTCACCCAATAGAACGTCGAAACTTCCGCGGGGGCTGCCGGGAGCGGGACGGTGATGGCGGGGGAGGGGAGGATCGGGATTGAACCCGATTGGTCCCGATCGATCCCGGCCCCAGGGTCTCCCCCCGCCGCGCTGTTTTTCACGTGCGGCCCCAACGAGACCATGGTGTTGTGGGGTGAGTTCAGGGGGTCCGGCGGCTCCTGGTGACCCCTCCGAATCTCCCCTAAGACTCTCAAGAACCGCCCAGATCCCCCCCAAGACTCCTGGGGACCCTGTTCCTATTCCCCCTCCTCCCCCAAATCTCCTGTACATCCCCTTAACCCTTGAAAATCTCCTGGAACCACCTCAGACCCCCAGACTCCCTCCTGGGGACCCCCAAACACTCTTCAGGACTCCGGGGTCCCTCCCGACCCCCTCCTAGAGTCTTTTGGGTGTCACCAACCCTTTACGGCGGATTCCTCCGTCCATTTTTCCACCCCAGACTGCTGGGGGTCCACCCCACCAAGAAACTACTGGGAACTCCCCAGTGTCCCACCACGAGATTCCTGGGTCCCTCCCCCCCCAACCCCCTGTGGGTGCCCCCATCCTTTCTTCCCCTCGAAAATATTCTTGGGGGTCCCCCAATGTCTCCTCCAGCCCCCATCCTGCCAGGGATGGATTTGGGGGGATCTCCTTCCCCTTCCCTCTGGCCCGAAGGCAAATGCCCTCCCTGTCCTTCTTCCTTCGCCCCCAGGCAGAAAAGAGAAGAGAAACAGCCAGTTGGCCCTGGCAGGTGTGGGTGTGTGCAGGCTGTGGTTGAGTGGTTGAGAAGGGAGAGGAGGGGGCTGGTGTTTGGGCCAAGTCCAGCAGGTGATGTCTTTTGTGTCTGGCAGTCCTTGGTCGGCTCCACGACCATCCAGCTGTCAGTGTTCATGACATACCCATCAGCCCTTCTCTTCTTGGCTCCTACACTTGCCAACCCTAAGCTGCTCCTATGTTCTCTTGCTGTCAGTTCATAAAGAGGTCTTGTCAAGTGTTACTGATTTAGAAACTAAAGCCTGACATCTTTGTCTTTGCCAAAGATGTGTGTGAAAGGGCAGTGCTGTTGCAAAGCAGTGTTGAGCTTCACATTGGGTGACTTGGCAGCTTCCTCTGCATCACCCATGCACCCTGGGTTTCTTTGAAAAGTACTTTTCACTCCAAATGTGACACCACATTAGCCTGTAGGACATCCTGTCGCCAAATGGATAACTGTAAATATTAATAATTAAAAAGTGAGCCCCTCCATTATTCAAGAAAAGCTTGTATCTCTGTACTAAAAGCATCCAAGGGTCACGTCCCCCAGTTTTCGATCTGACAAGGGTTTGGAGGGGCTGCTTTGTGCAGGGAACCCTTTGGGGGCCCCTTGCACATGGGTAGGGCTGCACTCTGGGGGTGTGGGGCTTTGGTTCTTTGGTTGCCAGGGGCCACTGTGAGTCACTGAGCCGGGCTGGGGACAATGGGCAGGGCTGGTTGGGACAGGCTGTGGTACCTGTGACATAAAAGGGAAGTGTCCCCGTGGGGCAGCTCTGCAGGGCCCATCAGGGGATGCTGCCCAGTGCAGTCTGTGCTGTGGGGAGCACGCACACAGGGAGAGGCTGGGCCGGACGAGGGCCAGGGCAGCAAGGCCGCCCCAGGGAGTGGGTTCTGCCCCTGCCTGCAGGGCCCAGCCCCTGGCAGGAGCGCCTTGGGCAGGGCCCGGTGCTGCTGCTGGGGCAGGGGGTGAGGTCTTGCCACCTGCCAGCTGCCTGGGCCCCTGTCCTTGCTGCGCCACATCCCCGAGGCTCCATCCCCGCTCCCCCAGCGCCAGCTCCCTCCTTCCCAACCCCAACCAAGCCCTTCTCTGTGTCCTCCTGCAGGCCATGGCTTTCACAACATTCCTTTTGGAGCTTGTGCAAAGCATCATCCAGTCCCTGAAGGCAGTCGGGGAGCGGCTGCACAAGACTCAGTGAGCTTGGAGGTCTTTTCCAAGCTGAAGGACTCTTGGATTCTGTGATTGTGTGCTGGATTCAGCTGGGTCCGTGTTAGCAGCATTAGTTTGCTCCCAAAGTTTCCTCGCTGTCAGCTCTTGTGGCCTAAGGCTTGAGCTCCTTTAACTCCTTGTGCTGAGCTACTGCTGGGAAATGAGAGGCCTCTGCGAGCAGATTCCTGGTGTTCCCTGTAGAACAGTGAGGGAGAAGGTGTAGTCAAGTGGGAAGAGGAGTACTGTTTGTGTGTTGCCTCCTATGTGACCTTGGCGCCTTTGAGGGGCTTGAAGGAGAAAAGAGCTTTGTTAAAGTGAGAAGTGAAATAGTGTGTTGGCTGTTCTCTCTGCAAGGAGAAGCTGTCGGTGGGGGAGGGGTCAGAGAGTGGGGGAGAGGCCGTAAAGTGGGGGAGTGGCCACAGAGTGGGAGAGGGGTCACAGAATGGGGGAGGGATCACAGAGTGGGGGAGGAGCCACAGAGTGGGGGAGGGGCCATAAAGTGGGGGAAGGGTCTGAGAGTGGGGGAGGGGCCATAAAGTGGATGAGGGGCCAGAGAGTGGGGGAGGGGTCAGAGAGTGGGGGAGGGGCCATGAAGTGGGAGAGGGGTCACAGAGTGGGAGAGGGGCTACAGAATGGGGAAGGGGCCATAAAGTGTGGGAGGGGCCACGGGGTGGGGAAGGGGTCACAGCCTTGACTCGGAAGGTCAGGGCAGTGACCTCGGGGAGGGGGAGGGGTCAGGGCATGGGGTAGCGGTCTCACCTGATCCCGGGGCTATCGGGGCCATGGCGGGGCCGAACCTGGTGGAGACACCCAAGTTTTTCCCAAATTTCCCCTCATTTTTCCCAATTTTTCATCCATTTCTCCCAAATTTCCCACTCTTTCCCCAATTTTCCCCTCATTTCCCCCATTTTTCCCAAATTTCCCCATTTTTCTCAATTTTTCCCCATTTTTTTCCAAATTCCTTCCATTGTTCCCAAATTTCCCCCATTTTTTCCCATTTTCCCCAAATTTCCCCCATTTTTCCCAACTTTCTCCAATTTTTCATCCAGTTTTACCCAAATTCCCCCATTTTTTTCTCAATTCACCCCATTTTTACCAAATTTCCCCATTTTCCCCAAATTCCGCCATTTTTCCCAATTTTTTTCCTAAATTTCCCCTAATTTTTCCCAATTATCCCTCATTTTTCCTGATTTTTCACCCGTTTTCCCCAAATTTCTTACTTTTTTCCCAGTTTTCCCTCCATTTCCCCTCAAAATCCCCCATTTCCCCAAATTTCTGACTTTTTCCCCAAAATTTCCCCCGTTTTTCCACATTTTCCCAGATTTTCCCCCAGTTTTCCTAAATTTCCCCCCATTTTTCCCCATTTTTATCAATTTTCCCCAAATTTCCCACTTTTTTCCCCAATTTTTCCCCATTTTCCCCAAAATTCCTGGTTTTTTCCCCCCATTTTTTCCCACTGGGGAAATTTGGGAAACTGGGAAAACTGGGGACCCAAAAATCCAAGAAAATGTGGGGAAATGGGGGAAAAATGTGGGGAAAATCTGGAGAAAAATCTGTGAAAATGTGGGAAAAATGGGGGGAAAATCAGGAAAATGGTAAAAAATGTGGGAAAATGTGGGAAAATGGGGAAATTGCGAAAAATTCTGGGAAAAATGTGAGAAAAATCCGGGGAAATGGGGAAAAATGGGGGAAAATGTGGGAAATTCTGGGGAAAATGGGGAAAAATATGGGAAAATATGGAAAAATGAGGAAAAAAAGAGGGAAAATGGGGAAAAATGTTTGAAAATCTGGGAAAATGTGGGAAAAATGGGGGGGAAATCTGGGAAAATGGGGGGAAATCGAGAAAAAACCTGTGAAAATGGGGAAAAATTGGGAAAAAAATGGGAAAATGGGGAAAAATTGGGAAAAAACCTGGGAAATTCTGGGGAAAATGGGAGAGAATCTGGGAAAAATGTGGAAAAAATGGGGGGGAAGGGGAAAAAATGGGAAAAATGGGGGAAAATCGGGAAAAAATGGGGGGAAAATGGGGAATATTCTGGGAAAATCTGGAAATATGGGGAAAAAATCTGAGAAAAATGGGGAAAAATCTGGGAAAAATGGGGGAAAATGAGGAAAAATCTGGGAAAATGTGGAAAAAAAGTGGGAAAAATCATGGAAAACGGGGGGAAATTGGGAAAAAATCTGGGGAAATGTGGGAAAAAAAGGGGGGAAATCTAGGAAAATGGGGAAAATAATCGGGAAAAAATCTGGGAAAAAATGGGAAAAATGAGGCAAAATCTGGGGAAATAGGGAGAAAATCTGGGAAAATGTGGGAAACAATTTGGGAAAATGTGGGAAAATGGGGAAAAATCCGAGAAAATGGGGGCAAAATGGGGAAAAATCTGGGGAAAATGGGGAAAGTGGGGAAAAATCTGGGAAAATGTGAAAAAATTGGGAAAAACTGTGGGAAAATGGGGGAAATGAGGAGAAATCCGTGAAAATGGGAAAAAATGAGGAAAAATGTGTGAAAATGGGAAAAAATGGGAAAAAAATCCGGAAAAATGGGGAAAATCGGGAAAAATCAAGAAAAATGGGGGAAAATGTGGGAAAATGTGGGAAAATGTGGGAAAATCTGGAAGAAAATCTGGAGAAAATCTGAGAAAATGTGGGAAAAATGGGAAAAAATGTGGGAAAAATCTGGGAAAATGTGGGAAATTCTGGGAAAAGTGGAGGAAAAATCTGGGAGAAATCTGGGAAAATGGGGACAAAGTGGGGGGGAAATGCTGGAAATTCTGGGGAAAATGGGGGGAAATGGAGCAAAATGGGAAAAAATTCCAGAAAATGGGGAAAAATGGGGAAAGATTTAAAAAAATGGGAAAAAATCTTGGGAAAATCTGGGAAAAATGGGGAAAAATCTGGGAAAAATGAGGAAAAATCTTGGAAAATGTGGAAAAAATGGGAGAAAATCCAGGAAATGGGGAAAAATGGGGAAAGATAAAAAAAAATTTGGAAAAATGGGGAAAATATGGGAAATTCTGGGAAAAATCCAGGAAAATGGGGGAAAAAATCTGGGCAAATCTGGGAAAAATGTGAGAAAAAATCGGGGAAAATGTGGAAAAAATGGGAAAAAAAATCTGGGAAAATCTGGAGAAAAATGTGTGAAAATGTGTGAAACTGTGGGAAAAATGTGGAAAAAATGGGGAAAAATCTGGGAAAATGGGGGAAAATCTGGGAAAATCTGGACAAAATGCGGAAAAATCTGGGAAAATGGGGTAAAAATGGGAAAAAATCTGGGAAAATATAGGAAAATTGGGAAAAATCTGGAAAATGGGGGGGAAATGGGGAAAAATTCAGGAAAATGTGGAAAAATGGGGGAAAATCTGGGAAAAATGGGGAAAATGGGGGGAAATGGGGAAAAATGGGGAAAAATGTGGAAAAACTGGGTTAAACTGGGAGGAACTGGGAGAAACTGGGCCAGAGGGAAAGGGATGTTGCCATGGAAATGTGAGCCCGCCCCTCCCCCACCCGGCCCAGGGCCCACGGGGGGGGAACTGGGTTAAACTGGGACATACTGGGAGGCACTGGGGGGGAAGCTGGGAGTTACTGGGAGCTACTGGAAGGTAGTGGGGGGGTCACTGGGGTTACTGGGATGGACACTGGAGTTACTGGGAGCTACTGAGGGGGTCACTGGGGTTACTGGGAAGGACACTGGGGTTACTGGGAGCTACTGGGGGGGTCACTGGGGTTACTGGGAGTTACTGGGAGCTACTGGGGGGCTTACTGGGAGTTACTGGGAGCTACTGGGGTGGACACTGGGGTTACTGGGATGGACACTGGGGTTACTGGGAGCTACTGGGGGGGTCACTGGGGTTACTGGGAGTTACTGGGAGCTACTGGGGGGCTTACTGGGAGTTACTGGGAGCTACTGGGGTGGACACTGGGGTTACTGGGAGTTACTGGGAGCTACTGGGATAGACACTGGGGTTACTGGGAGCTACTAGGTGCTACTGGGAGGGTCACTGGGGTTACTGGGGGGGTCACTGGAGATACCGGAGGCATTACTGGGGTTACTGGGAGCTACTGGGAGCCACTGGGAGTGGCCCATCCCCCTCCCTCCCCAAGGTCACCCCAAGGACACGGAGGGGGGGGGAGGGGGGGAAGCCCTGCCCCCTCCCAGTCCCTCCCAGTCCCTCCCAGTTCCCTCCCAGTCCCTCCCAGTACCTGAACTGGTCACACTGGGAGCGGCTCCAGGTCCCCCCTCCAGTTTGGGCCCCCGGGGCTATTTTTGGGACCCGGTGACATCACTGGGGGGGCGGGGCCTCGAGGGGGCGGCCCCTCCCCTCTCCCTTCCCAGTACAGACCAGTAAGGGACCAGTAACGGCCCCAGTGCGGGGGGGAGGGGAAGGAGGGAACACTGAGGGTGGGGATGGAGCAGGATGGTCCTTGAGCGTGGGGGAAGGGCAGGAGGTTCCCTGAGGGTGGGGGAAGGGCAGGACCGTCCCTGAGGGTGGGGAGGGGTAGGCGGGTCCCTGAGGGTGGGGGAGGGGCAGGAGGGACCCCGAGGTGGGGGGAGGGGCAGGAGGGTCCTGAGGGTTGGGGAGGGGCAGGGAGGAACCCTGAAAGTGAAGGAGGGGCCCTGAGGGTCCCTGAGGGTGGGGGAAGGGTAGGAAGTTCCCCGAGGGTGGGGGAGGGGCAGGAGAGTTTCTGAGGTTGGGGGAGGGGTCCTGAGGGCCCCTGAAGGTGGGGGAGGGGCAGGGAGGGCTCCTGAAAGTGGGGGAGGGGTAGCAGGTTCACTGGGGGGGGGGGGAAGGAAGGGATCCTGAGGGTGGGGGAGGGACAGGAGGGACCCTGAGGGTTTGGGAGGTGCAGGAAGGGGGGGGAGGGTCTTTGGGGGGGCCCTTAAAGGTGGGGGGAGGGGCTGAAAATGGGTCCATCATTGGGAGGGGATACGCCCACCCAAACCCCAGTAAGTCCCAGTTGAGCTCCCAGTTCAGGGAGGGGGAGAGGATGCAAAAGACACGCCCACTTGCAGAGGCTATGGCCACCTTGGGACGGGACACGCCCACCAGGGAGAGACCATGCCCACCTAAAGAAGGGACACGCCCACCCCCAAACCACTAAGTCCCAGCTGAGTTCTGCCTTAACTGGTCCTTACTGGTCCCACCACCCCATTCCGCGTTCCAGTGACCCGTACTGGTCCATACTGGTTTATACTGGTCTATCCTGGTTTATACTGGTCTGTCCTGGTCTGACCTTGATGGAGATGCTGAAGTGCTCCCAACCCCCTTAACTGGTCCTTACTGGTCACACCACCCCATTCCGTGTTCCAGTGACCGGTACTGGTTTATGTTGGTCTATACTGGTCCATACTGGTTTATACTAATCTATACTGGTCTATACTGGTCTGTACTAGTCTGACGTTGACGGAGATGCTGAAGTGCCCCCAACCCCCTTAACTGGTCCTTACTGGTCCCACCGCCCCATTCCCCGTTCCAGTCACCTGTACTGGTCCATACTGGTTTATACCGGTTTATACTGGCCCATACTGGTCTATACGGGTCTATACGGGTTTATACTGACCTGACCTTGATGGAGATGCTGAAGTGCCCCCAACCCCCGTAACTGGTTCTTACTGGTCCCACCACCCCATTCCCCGTTCCAGGGACCCGTACTGGTTTATACTGGTTTATACTGCTCTACCCTGGTTTATACTGGTCTGTACTGGTCTGACCTTGATGGAGATGCTGAAGTGCCCCCAACCACCCTAACTGGTCCTTACTAGTCCCACTGCCCCATTCCCCATTCCAATGACCCGTACCGGTCTGTACTGGTTTATACTGGTCTATACCAGTCTATACCAGTCCATACTGGTCTATACTGGTTTATACTGGTCTGTACTGGTCTGACCTTGACGGAGATGATGAAGCGCCCCCAACCCCCTTAACTGGTCCTTACTGATCCCACCACCCCATTCCCTGTTTCAGTGACCCGTACTGGTTTATATCGGTTTATACTGCTCTACCCTGGTTTATACTGGTCTATACTGGTCGATACTGGTTTGTACCGGTCTGTACTGGTCTGACCTTGATGGGGATGCTGAAGTGCCCCCAACCCCCTTAACTGGTCCTTACTGGTCCCACCACCTTGCTCGCTCTTCTAGTGACCTGTACTGGTCCATACTGGTCCATACTGGTCCGTACTGGTTTTTTACTGGTCTATACTGGTTTATACTGGTCTATACTGGTCTACACTGGTCTATACTGGTCTATAATGGTCTGACCTTGATGGAGATGCTGAAGTGCCCCCAAGCCCCTTAACTGGTCCTTATCGGTCCCACTGCCCCATTCCCCATTCCAGTGACCCATATTGGTCTATACTGGTCCATACTGGTTTATACTGGTCTCTACCGATCTATACTGGTCTATGCTGCTCTGTACTGGTCTGACCTTGATGGAGATGCTGAAGTGCGCCCAACCCCCTTAACTGGTCCTTACTGGTCCCACCGCCCTGCTCCCCATTCCATTGACCCATACTGGGTCGTGGTGGCAAGAACCCCAGCAGGAGCCAGGTGGGGTCTTCCTGCCATTGCATGAGTGCTCTGGGAGGTCAGGGCTGCTCACAGATCCAGATCACAGCACATTTCCAAGAGCACTGTCAAATGAGAAGGGCAAAGCACAATTATTAGGAAGGAATGGAGCTTTTCTCAGTCAGTGTTTCCAGTTTCCTACTCCTGAGGAATCTGGGGGTTGAGAAATGGAAAAGAAACTCTCATGTTGGACAAGTCACTGAGACTCCTGAGCTGTAACTTGGAATGCACAAGTGCTTCTGTAAGCAACTTCCTAAAGTGCTTTCGGCCTCTGCTCTGCTTTTGACAGAAGCAGCATCACTTCTGCTGGACCCATCTGTTTTTCCTTTATCTGCCCTTTTCCACCTGCCTGAGGTTTCTCTCAGGTCAAAGTGAGAGCACAGACATTTGGATGGAGTGGTGACAGGGAAGTCATGAATGGATTTCTGATGTTGAATCTACTGTTTTGAAATCAGAAAATGTGGTGCTGAAGTCATCGTTAACCTTTGAGAGGGAAACAGGAGAAAAATCGCATAAACTTGTTGCTAAAAATGAGCTGCTTCAAACTGAGGTTGACCACCTTCAAAGTCTTGTTGCGCCAGAGTGCAGAGAGAAAACTGTTGCTAAAAAAACAGGCTCCTGGTTTGGTCAGGCAACTTCCTAAACCAGTGTCTTACCCTGGCATTGAGACTTGGGAAACCACAGAGGACCCTGATTCTAAGTCTCAGGAGAGAAAGAAACAAGGAGAATTTGAAGTTCAACTGATGTTTCTAGAGTCTCCCAGCTTTCCTCACATTAATGAAAATAGACTGAGTGATCCCTGTGATAATGAACAAAGGGAAGATTATTCTTTACCTCCCTCAATTTCCTTTGTGCCTGATACTGAATCCACTAAAAAACCTTGGACTCAAAAAGAGAACCCGACCCAGAAAACAACTCAATTCATTCTGATTCAAGTGGTTAAAGAGCAGAAGCATTATGGCGATAAACCTGGACAAATTAAAAGCCAACCAGTGAAATCCTATCAATATATCACATACCTTGGGATTCCACTTTGTTCTCATCAACAGTTAATACAATTTCCAATGGATATGGGGACAAAATGTTGGCAGCAAAATGCCAAAGATGGGATTAAAACCCAGACAAAAAAGAATTAAAATCACTGGAGAAAAAGAAGAAACCACTCTTCAACCAAGAGCTTCACCCTGTTACTGTTTTGTTGATATTACCTTTTTGCTTTTTATTCTAATAATCATATTGTATGTTAAAATTTGGATGATTATGAAACAGTCAGCTCACTGATTACCCCCATCAATACTAGATGATGCCCGCAGTATACACCCGTCCCAGCCCCTCCAGGAGCCCTCAAATCCCATCCTGGTCCCACAGGACACTCCCAACTTCCCCTCAAACACTCCGAGGCCCCCAGATTGACTCCTAGATCCAGAAAACTCTTGCTGCCTGCCCATGGAGTGCCCAGTGTGGCCCACCAACTGCACCACAAAGCCAAAGCTTCCAGGCTTTCTTTCCTGGGAATTGGGGCTGTTGTTTCCTGTTTTCAACCATGCCTCCCAACTGATAGCCCAACTCCCAAACTGCTAGCATGCCTGTTGATACAGAATTGTTAAAATAAACCTTGCCAGTATATGTTTTCAGACACCGATTATTTAGTGTCGTTTCACTTTAATCCACCCCAAGGGAATTATTAATAAAACCCTGAGTTACCCCCTCTCCCCTTTTCCTGGGGCGGGTTGTAACACCAATCAGCACTGACTCCGCCCAGTAGGCATAGCAAAGGAAGTTTCCTTTTGGTTTAGGGTTTAGTGTTAGGGTTAGTGTTAGGTTTAGGGTTGAGGGTTAGGGTTAGGTTTTGAGTTAGGGTTAGGGTTAGAACGGGTTAGGGTTAGGAAATTTAGGGTTAGGGTTAGAGTTAGCAAAACTTAGGGTTAGGGTTAGGGTTAGGTTTAGGGTTAGCAAAAGACAGGGTTACTGTTAGGGTTAGGGTTAGGGTTAGGGGTATGGGTAAGGGTTAGGGTTAGGAAGAATTTGTCTCAGTGCGCGATCTAACAATCGCGGTTTTAGCCCATTCTGGACACGCAGCGGTGCCCAATAAGCCCCTCTCAGACTATAAGCCCGATTCATTGCCCACCGCTGCCAGAATCTTTTGTTTTTTCTCTTGGGTCTCTACTTTTACTGCTGCTGTTCTGTTGCCTGTCTGGCAGAATGCCCACCGCCGTCCAGTATGTACTCTGCTTCTATAGAGCACTGTCCCCTAACCCCAACATTAAAAGAGAGACTGGAAGCTATGCGCAAACCCTGTTCCCTAACCCTAAACCTAAACAACAGACTGCAAGCTATGCGCAAACCTTTTTCCCTAACCCTAACCTGAAAAGTGAGGATGCAAGCCATGCGCAAACCCTTTTCCCTAACCCTAACCCTAAAAACGAGACTGCAAGTTATGCGCAAACACTCTTCCCTAACCCTAACCTTAAAAAAGAGACTGCAAACTATGCGCAAACCCTGTTACCTAACCCTAACCTTAAAAACGAGACTGCAAGCTATATGCAAACCCTTTTCTCTGAACCTAACCTTAATAAAGAGACTGCAAGCTATGCGCAAACCCGATTCCCTGACCCTAATCCTAAAAAAGTGAATGCAAGCTATGTGCAAGCCCTGTTCCCTAACCTTAACCTTAAAAAAGAGACTGCAAGCTATGCACAAAACCAGTTCCCTAACCCTAACTTTAAAAAAGAGACTGCAAGCTACTAGGGTTAGGGTTAGGGTTTAGGGTTAGGGTTAGGGTTAGAGTTAGGGTTAGGGTTAGAGTTCGGGTTAGGGTTAAGGTTAGGGTTGGGGTAAGGGTTAGGGGTTAGGGTTGGGGTTAGGGTTAGGGTTAGTCAGAATCTGTCTCAATGCGCGATCTAACTATCGCAGGTTTACCCCATTCCAGGAACGCAGTGGTGCCCAGTAAACCCCTCTCGGGCTATAAGCCCAATTCAGTGCCCACCGATGTCAGAATCTTTTGCTTTTTCTCTTGGGTCTCTGCTTTTGCTGTTGCTGTTCTGTTGCGTGTCTGGCAGAATACCCACCGCCGTCCGGTATGTACTCTGCTTCTATAGAGCACTGGCCCCACCCACTGGGTGGAGTCAAGAGGTGTAGTCCATGTTGATTGTTCTGCGTCACTGGCTCCGCCTACTGGGCAGAGTCAGTGCTGATTGGTGTTACAACCCGCCCCAGGAAAAGGGGAGAGGAGGTAACTCAGGTTTTTTTAATAATTCCCTTTGGGTGGATTAAAGTGAAACGACACTAAATAATCGGTGTCTGAAAACATATACTGGCAAGGTTTATTTTAACAATTCTGTATCAACAGGCATGCTAGCAGTTTGGGTGCTGTCATACCACAATGTGACACAGAGATAACCTTTGGGGGGGGAAAGAAAATGCATAGGGGAGAGAAAGGCAGGATAAGAGCAAGGGAGAGTAAGAGAAAGAAAAGCTGAGAGTGGATAGATGTATATAGTCACCGCCCACGGGGTCCAGTGATGCTTCCATGTCTGTTAGTTGAAGTGGTGACGTTGATCTGCCGGGGGTGAAGGAGGGAAGTCCCCATACTCCAAGAAGTTATGAGTTATAGCCATGATTAGTGTCACGGACCATGCCACGAGCCTCCAACATCTTGAGGGTTGCAGTCTCTCTTCTAAGGTTAGGGAACAGGCTTTGGGCATAGCTTGCAGTTACTGTGTGGACCAATTGTCAGAGACTGAAATGGTTAATGATTTATGCATTCTAGGAGACTTTTCAGGCTTTTGACTTGCATGATACCCCTGATGAGCAGTCGGGCCCCTCCCTCCCTCCCTCCAGTGCTGACGGTGTGAAGCCCTGAAAAGGCAAGAGCTGAGCTTACAGGTTTTTTAGGGTTTACGGTTTGCGTTCCTGGAATGGGGTAAACCCACGATAGTTAGATCGCGCATTGAGACAGATTCTGACTAACCCTAACCCTAACCCCAACCCTAACCCCTAACCCTTACCCTAACCCTAACCCCAACCCTAACCCCTAACCCTTACCCTAACCCTAACCTTAACCCTAACCCGAACCCTAACCCTAACCCAAACCCTAACCCTAACCCTAACCCTAAACCTAAACCCTAACCCCAACCCTAACCCTTACCCTAACCCTAACCCTAACCCTAGTAGCTTGCAGTCACTTTTTTAAAGTTAGGGTTAGGGGACTGGTTTTGTGCATAGCTTGCAGTCTCTTTTTTAAGGTTAAGGTTAGGGAACAGGGTTTGCGCATAGCTTGCATTCACTTTTTTAGGATTAGGGTCAGGGAATCGGGTTTGCGCATAGCAACACTAACCCTAAAAAAGAGACTGCAAGCTACGCACAAACCCAGTTCCCTAACCCTAAAAAAAACCCTAACCCTAACCCTAACCCTAACCCTAACCCCAACCCTAAACCTAACCCTAACCCTAACCCTAACCCTGATTCTAAGTCTGAGGAGAGACAGAAACCAGGAGACTTTGAAGTTCAACTGATGTTTCTACAGCCTCTCAGCTTTCCTCACATTAATGAAAATTGGCTCATTGAGGATAATGAGGATGCAGCTTCTGCTATGGGGAATTCTAAGCATTCTGGGGTCGGTAAGACAACCTGGTATGTAACACTTGAGTGAATGGGGGGTTGTCTTGGGGACTTGTTTCCCTTCTCTTTTCTGTCTCTCGGTTTCTCATTTTGTTTGCTACTTTCTTTGGAATAAATGTTGTTTTGTTCAGCTTTCAACTGTGTACTGGTTTCAGTTTTGGCAATCTCCCTGCTGCCACGGTCCAGGGGGATGGGAAATAGGACTGAGCACTGCAATAACGGTTCTTGGCACAGTTGAGGGTTCGTGCAGCAATGCCACTTTATTCAGGGACAACAGGGGTTTAAATAAGGGGTTTAAAGTCTGAGGGGAGGATTCTGAACTGGGGAGGAGCATGGGACTGACAACTCAGGGAAAAGTGTGATAGGGAGACAGGGAAAAGGTGGGTGGAACTTCGGAGTTCCTCTTTACCTCTTTACTCCTGATGGGGTACTGCGATCCCCCTACACCGCTGACTCTGATGTTAGTGGTCTGGGCTGGCCAGCCGTACGGCCAGTCCTTGGAGGCAATTATGGTGACATCCGCCCCCATGTCGAGTAACCCTTCCACCTTGACTTTCTGAGGGTGCCTAGGTTGAGAAAAGTAGATGAGACATGTTAGAAGAGGGCGAGAGGTCTTCACCGAGGTTGTCCAGTGGACTTCCCTCAGTGATCCCTCCCTCCGCTCCTCATCTGGGGACACCACGCAGAGCAGCTCGTCGGTGGAGACCATCTTCGCCACGGGGAAGCGGTCCTCCAACTGCACGGGAGGGAGATGCACAGTTAGGCATATAGCTATATTTGTGTTCGCCAGTCCCGTCAGGAGAGTAGGAACTACAATTATTCCCTTAGCCACTGCTGAAAAGTGCGATATCATCAGGTAAGTCTTATCTGTATTGACCGGGGCAGATGGTCTAACCCTGGCCTGCTCATAGGAGCTTAGGTGAGTAGACGGGTGAGTAACGGAAAGGATTATCCAATTTAGGGGAACACACTGGTTTTTAACTGAGATAGGATTATCCAATTTAGGGGAACACACTGGTTTTTAACTGCTGAATTTAAAGGATCACACTGAACGGGAATGAGGTCTGTCGGAGGCTCTTGGGTAATGGGGTAGCTGGGCGTGGTGTTGGGCGCAGGATGGAGCAGAGAGCAGGGGTTATTTGTGTCATCGCGCCCCCCTGGGCGCTCTGCTCCCCGTTTCCCTGATGTTCACAGGAGCAAGGGCGAAGATCGGGCAAAGATTGGAAGGTTACCCTTTTCCTCAGCTCTGGGGACCTCCTGGGGGGAAGGGGCTCACCATTGATATTGGTCATTGACCTACAACTAGAAGACAAATGACGACCCTTCCCACACCTCCGACATAGGGTCTTAGGCAAATTTGGTTCGGGGACTAACTTAGGACAATGTTTTTTGAAGTGTCCCTTTTCACCACAATTGAAACATGATTGGGGACCCATGAAAGTGGCAGCCAATAGACTCGCTTTATGGGAATTGGAACCTATATTTTTACAAGCGTCTATCATTTCGAGTAGGGAGGGATCCTTTAACATCTTCAAAGCTTTCTGACAGTCCTCATTCGCCTTTTTGATAACCAATTTATTGAATAAAATTTCCTGGCTCTCTTTTTGGTGGACCTGCCTGCTGATTGCCTCTTTTAACCTGGTTATGAATTCTACAAAAGGTTCTTTTGGGCCTTGGTTAATAAGTGTGAAAGAAGGCGTCTGCACATAGGCATCTGTCACCCTTTTCACGGCCTCTAATGCCAATTCTTTAGTCGCTTCTAAAAATTTGGGGTCAATTTGAGCTTGATCCCCCCTACTCGAATAGTTCCCCTCCCCATAGAGCATGTCTATTGCCTGCTGAATTGGGATTCCCCTTCTTTCCATTTTGTCATTGACATATGCAGTGATTAATTTTTTCCATTCTGCCTCAAATACTGAGGACTGTACTGTTGTAAAGAGTCCTCCTATCACTGCTCTTTTGTTGTAACGTATCAGCTTATAGGCCAGGAGGAAGGATTCTAGCAACTCGATGGTGAAGGGTGCCCCCAACCCATACTCAACGATGGCCTTTTTCATATCTTTTAGCATGGGGTACGATATTGGTCGCCACTTGTCGTGACGAGGGAAGAATGAGACACTCAATATGAGAATCAGCAAGCTTCGTTTATTGATCATTGCTAACAGCTTAATATATGCTTTATAATTAGTTCATACATATTGCAAAAGCTAAGCTCATTATTGGTTCTGCTTAAATGTTGATCTGCTTAAATGTTGATCTCACCTCTTACTCATTTCTTTGTTGACACAGGTGGTACTCAGTTGCTTTTTGTTTTGCTAATCACAATGTCCTGTTTACCAGCCAGCTAACAGGGTACAAGGGCACTGTAACCTCGCTATCTAAGATGTTCCCATGGCCTAGGCAAGCCGTGTTCTATAGCCAATTCCCTACAAATACCCCCGTTTTTTTATTCTGGGCTAATAATGTTTTCTCTGTTATAGCACTTACACATTTAACAATAAAAGAAAAAGCAATATGAACTATTACTAAAATTACAACAATTGTCAACAACCATCGTAGGTTTTTCTTTAACAAAACTTCAAAACCCATTCAGACATAGAACCAAAAATAGATTGAAGCCACAAGGCTATAGGACTAGTTGTTACTGTTACTTTCTTTGTGTGTTCTACTATTTCACTCAGGCTCTACAGTTCTTTTGTGTACAGGCTAGGCAGTTTGTGCCAGCTGGACAAGTCGTGGTTTTGATAAACACTTAATCTAGATTGAAATAATCTCAACATAAAACAGGTTTGAGTCCCATTACCACTTGTGCTATGTATATACAGTGATCCCATTAAATCTAACTCTTGGGGATCTTTTGCCAGAGTAAGACCTCGAGGGTTAGTACTAAAATAGACAGTACAAGCACAACGACAATCCGGACAAGAGACAACAACTGAGCGAGCAATAGAATGAATTAAGCTAAATCGACATCTGAAGGCTTCTGTATGCTGTGCTCTCAGTTTCTCACCAGTGCCCTCCTCCTTGCTCTCAGCCCTGTCACGAAGCTCAGGCAACATGGCCAAGGTGGGTGCTGAGGCCAGGCTGAAGGACAAACTGACACGCCCCGTCTACCTGGACATTTACAGGAACCCTATGTCTCTGGGGTGCGGTCACAGCTTCTGCAAGGAGTGCATGCATACAGAAGGAACAGAAATATGCCAGCAGGGCCCTTCCCAGTGCCCACTCTGCCTTTACCCCACAGGCCCCCGTTCAGCCATGAAGACTTGCCTGACCTGCAAGGTCTCCCTGTGCCAAGCCCACCTGAGTAAGCATAGCACAAAGAACACAGAAAAAAATACGTCCTGGTGGGGCTCTGTGGTGCCCAGGTTTTGGCTGAGAGAAAATCCCCCAGTACAGTAAACTGCTGGAATGCTACTGTGAGAAGGACAAGGTCCACACCTGCACGCTGCGCTCCGCCCCCAGCTCCCACAGGGACCACAAGACCATCAGCTTAAAGGAGGCTTTTGGCCAAGCACAGCGTGTTTTTCTCAAAACTGTAAAAGAGGTAAAAAACTAGGAAACTGCACTGGATCGAAGCATAGGAAACTTGCTGGAACAATCCTCTGCAAAGGAGTTCTTTAGAGTACAAACAACGCTTGAAAATTAAGACTTGGCATAACTGGTCGAGAAATGACTGCTTTTTGTGTACATGAACCCTAAATATTTCCAGGGTACTTTTCACTGCACCGTGTCAGGAGCAACTACTAGGCCAAAGAATTGTAGACTCTTTCTGGTTTCAGTGTCCAACACACCCAGCTAATCCTCAGTGGTTACAGCTAGCAGAAATATCATCTATATAATGACAACAAAGACAGTCAGAAAATTGCATTGGAAACATAAACCACTGACAAATTATAGAAAAGCCTTTCATTCTATGGGAGAGGGTTTTCTATGGATAACGCTCATAAGGTTCTGCACGAATAATAGATGGAACTAAAAATGCACATTTTTTCTCTATCACTGGGATCTAACTGGATTGTGAGAAGATAACCTGTCAAATCAATAATAACAATGGGTTATTCAGTAGAAAGCACAGAAGGGGTCAGTAAGCCAATGCTTACTAACCATGATTGCACCAACCTGTCTGAGATCATGCAAAGGTTTTCATTTCATAGATTTTTTCTTTATCACAAACACAGGGGTAATTAAAGGATTCTGAGATGGTTCAATGTAATCAGAATCAAGCTGCCTTCTGACAAGCTGTTGCAGGACCAACAGCTGTTCTGTAGGTAGGAGCCATTTTAAGTCACACAGGATCTGTATGTTCTAACCAAGCAGTACCTCCTAATATCACAACCTTAACTCTTGGAATGACTATAGAAGTTTGTTTGTTTGTTTGTTTGGACAATTAACAGCAAGCTTTGAGCATCACAAAGAATACAGGTTGCCTTCGTACAACCCTAAACATTCACTAGTCAAATTATGCAAGCAATACATCTGGTATAAAACAAGGATTAATCACAATTAGTGAGGCTATTTTGCTGAGAACACAGCTACAATGGGTAGGGCATGTTTTAAGGAGGAGAGACTAGCCGTTTTACAATTAATATTGCTACCAGCTGTTGCACGGGAGGGGTTTTGAAGACAATATATAAGGATTCTTTAAAACAACACTTCAGCTCTGGTCACACTGATCAACGTAATTGGTCTGCTCTGGCCTCCAGCCACGAGGCCTGAAGATACACTATCCACAACACTACAGATGTTTTTGAGAAGGCACGCAGGATGGCCTTGACAGTCTGCCCCTGCAACGAGCTGAGCAAACAAGGCAGCAACATCGACAACTCCTGATTTAAATCCTGGAAAACACAGAAAAGCTCAAAACGACCCTCACTACTGCCATAGCAGATGCAAATGCAATTATTTGATGGTCTAAGGACCTCACCCTGGCACAAGCCTGCATTATCTCTAGCTAGTTATGTAACTAGCAACTTCTGTATCTGTCACAAAACTTGTTTCTCTACAGCATCTTGCAGCTTTTCCACGAATTGTAAGAATGGTTCCCGGGCACCTGGATGCATAGTGGTGTATTTTGTTTCGGGCTCTGCCAACCTTGCAGTCTGCACTAATGTTTGCTGGGTTATGATTTTTACTTGCTCTAAAACTAGTGGTCTCCTGCGCAGCTTACACAGCTAAGGAACAACAGCAGTGGAAAAACTCCACCTGAGACTTAACTTGCATAAATTTCATACAAGGCTGTAATAGAATATTAAATTTTTGTAAGAACTTCTTATTTAACTTCAGTTCAGATCATACAGCTAGCCGGACAGGGCTAGTCTAGAAATAACTAAAACCTCATCACTCACGGGGGGAATTTGAAGAATTCATATACCATTCAGAATAAGGATTCACTATGGTTCAACAGAATCATGTTACACATCTCTAAAATCTTAACACCGGCAGAAGGTATTTTTAAGTTTACACAGTCACACATTCATGTAGCTTTTCTCTTTCACACCACATTCAGGTGGCCACCTCAAACATGCTCCTCAATCACACACATTTTTAAGTAGTCATTGGCTGTGCACTTCTTATCAGTTTCATAATTCAAAGGAAATTTATGGCATAGCCGTCATCAGCAATCTGCAAATCCTGCATAACTCTCTATGTAAAAGACAGATACAGCAAGAAAGAACAGAATATTATCTTGGAAATCTTCAACCCTTCTCATAGAGCAATGATATTCTGTCATAAAGGCAATAAAACTACTTTTGCAGGGGGCAAGACTATGTCCCCTTCTGTCTCATCGTTCCATCTCCAAATCTTCTACCTGCACCCTGCCCCTGGGGGAAACAGCCAAATTTCATGTAAGAGATGCGAAATAGCAAGCTATAGGAAATTCTTAATAACCTTCTGTAATATGCAAAAGGCTAAGCACGGATGTTGCATTATTTCTAATCTTGCTTCAAAGGATTTTTCGTCAGTCTCCCTTTCTGTTTTTGAAGAAAACATTTGAGAATGTCATGAGCACGCTGCATGCGTAACACCTATTGCTGTAAAAACAATGCAATCTTATCTGATTTATAAGTTGGGATATTGTTAATTTTAAGTTGTTTTTTCTCTTTTCCATTTTTTCTGTGTTTTACCGTCTTTGCCTCCCCCCGCCCCTCATTGCCAAAGGACGAAGGAGGGGGAGGAGGGACCGGGCTCACCCAAAGAAAATCAGCAGAAGGAACTTAACTTAATCACAGAGTCTACTTAAGAAAAGACAAAAACATAGGAGAGGGAGAGAACAGTTGCAAACAGTTTCAGAGAGGGGGTGATTGGTCTAACGGGGAAAAGGAGAAACAGCTTTCCCCCTCCTCCAGCTGCACCCCTCAAGGCTTTTGCTACCATCATTAACTCGCCGCTCTAGGAAGAGGAGCGGCACCAGGGAAAAAACACTCGCTGCAAAGAAGGGAAGGGGAACGCACACCCCCCAGGACCATGGCTGTCAGCAGTGCGGGGGACACAGAGCCCCCCCGTTGCTCGCCGCACCCGGAGCCGCCGGCGTGCACGCGCGCGGGCGCACCGCTCCGCACAGGCGCCGCGACCACCGCCACTGCTCCGCTGCCCGGCGCCGCCCCGTAGACACCCGCCACAGGCGGACAGACCCGGCGCCAGCACGGGTTCACTCGGCACGGCGGCATAAGCACACAGCGCTGTGAACACAGCCACAAACGCGCAGCGCAGTCCCGCAGTACGGTTCAGATGAAAAGCTGGAAATGTCTTAAGGTGGAACTCAGTCATAGTGCTCGTAAAGTTCATCTCTGGTCCATCAGCAGTACTTTCACACTGCAGCCGTCATCTCCGATCGTCCTGGATATGCACTGCCGAGATGCTAGCACCGCGTTCATGTTGGCGGGGCCGCTCGGTTGTCCCCGGCTCCGATCCGTGATTTCTTGTCCCACTCCGTCTCCCTTCAACTCCGCTCGACTCCCTTTTTACACGATTTCTCTGTATGATGGTATCTAGTAGCATTCTAATGTCCTCATACTGTGCTCTAATGCCTTTTACTATTCCAGATAACAATCACCAAGTTGTAAGGAGGGAAGCAGCAACTTTTTCTCCCTTAGAGGCAGCAGTAAAGAGCTTATCACTAAGTTCTTTCCAAGTAGAGATAGTAAAGGCAGTTACAGTGTTTGCTTCATATCCCTGGCCCTTACATGAAAGCAGCATCTGCCGCAAAGCCAGTTCGTCTAATTTTTCTTCCTTTTTTAAGCAGGATAGACTTCCATATAGAGGCAACATTAGATCCCTTTTGTTCTCGGTGGCTCACCTGTCCAGGCGCCTTGTCTGGTTGGCCTGGCAGTTTCTCCACTTCTGTCATGTTACATTGAGCTCCGTCTCCGCGTCAACCTCCCACAACTTAACCTCATAACGTCTCCATTCTCTTTCATCAAAAACTGTATTAGGGTCCACAAAACAACTTTTAGCAACCCTCGTCGTAAGCAATCTTGGTAATTCTTTTTTCAAAGCTATACCCTTAAGTCCCTGCTTTTCTAAAAAGCACTGGAGTAATAAAAGCACCGCTTGTCTTTCCATACCTATAAATCTTCAGCGCGCTGTTGCAGCCTTTTACAAGACGTCGGGGGTGTTGTCGGCCAGGACCCTTCTGTAAGGTCGCCTGGGGCGCAGAGTCCAGCTCTTTCGCCTCTTGTGCTGCTTCAGGACCGACCGGCTACTGCGTCAGACCGTGGCTTCGGGGGATGCAGATTTAACTTACCCCCTGTTCAGGTTTCGGGGACCGCAGATTCAACTTAGTCCCTTGGGGCATACTGATTTAACTTAGTCCCTGGGGGATGCAGATTTAACTTACCCCCTGTTCAGGTTTCGGGGACCGCAGATTCAACTTAATCCCTTGGGGCATACAGATTTAACTTAGCCCCTGGGGGATGCAGATTTAACTTACCCCCTGTTCAAGCGTCGGGGACCGTAGATTCAACTTAGTCACTGTTCGGGCGCCATTTGTCGTGACGAGGGAAGAATGAGACGCTCAATATGAGAATCAGCAAGCTTCGTTTACTGATCATTGCTAACAGCTTAATATATGCTTTATAATTAGTTCATACATATTGCAAAAGCTAAGCTCATTATTGGTTCTGCTTAAGTGTTGATCTCACCTCTTACTCATTTCTTTGTTGACACAGGTGGTACTCAGTTGCTTTTTGTTTTGCTAATCACAATGTCCTGTTTACCAGCCAGCTAACAGGGTACAAGGGCACTGTAACCTCGCTATCTAAGATGTTCCCACGGCCTAGGCAAGCCGTGTTCTATAGCCAATTCCCTACAGCCACTCTGGGGCCCTTCCTTCCTCTACATAGATGGGAAATGCTTTTAGGAATTCAGTGTCTTTAGCGCTAGCAGCCTCCTCCCTGAAGGCTCTCCAGATATCTGGTAGCTTAAGCTGCCATTCAGGGGAGTGCTGCATTAAGTCTATGTCCGGTTCAGGGTGGCGGCAGGCGGGGTAGGCCTCGGTGGTGTGAGGCCTATGGGCGCAGCCATCTTGCCGGAAGGAGGCCCTGACCTTCGCCTTGACCCTGTCCTTTGCCACCCTTCCACTCCTTGAAGGTAATGTATCCGGGGAAGAGGCAGGGCTGGAGGAAGTGGGTGTGCTCGTGGGCATGCCGGGGGAGGGATCTCTGATGCAATCAGGTGGAGGTGGAGGCGGCCTCGAGGGTGGTGCTAAGGGAGCCCGCCTCCTCCTTTCCTGCGCTGATTTTTCCCACAGTGTCCCTTCCTGCCTTTTCTCCGCGCGGTCCCTGGGTCCCTCCTCCTCGACGCCATTTTGAATTCGGCGTGATGGTTTCTTCCCCCTCCCGCCATCTTGTGTGTCTGTCTGCTCAGTGTCCGTCTCTGTCTGCTCAGTGTCCCTCTCTGTCCGCTCAGTGTCTGTCTTGGGGAGGCTGATATTCTTGTTCATCATCTGGTGCTGTAGCACCATCAGAACTAACCTCCATGCAATTAGCTCCTCTTTAGCTATACGGTCCCCCTTATCGCTGTCCCACCAGACGATGTAGCCTATGGTTTGCCACTGCTCTAAGCTGGTGTCCTCGGCAAGCTGGTAACCCTTGTGGTCGAGCCATCTGGCGAGTGATTTTGCCAATTTTTTATCTAAGGGGTGACCATGTTCTATTACAAAGTCTTTTAGGCGCCTGTATACAAATTTTTGGGAGGTTGAGAGTGTGAGTCCCATGTTGATGTTAGTCGGGTCTCAACAACAGTCTCTTGATGGAAAGTCCTCCCTTTGGTGTTCTGCCGGGCTGTGGGTGTTAGGGTAGGGTGAGGAATGTCCTCAGCAGTTCACCTGTCTGGTGCGTTGACCCGTGCAGCTACCGCTGAGCCCACAGCCGTCCGTTCTGCTGAGGAGGACCGGTGGGGACGATCGCCTCTCCTGGCGTCGCCTGAACCCAGGTGAGGACACAGGAGTTCTCTCAATATGAGAGTCCTCAACTGTGCCCCACGTTGGGCGCCACTTGCCATGGTCCGGGGGGATGGGAAATGGGACCGAGCACTGCAATAACGGTTCTTGGCACAGTCGAGGGTTCGTGCAGCAATGCCACTTTATTCAGGGACAACAGGGTTTTAAATAAGGTAAGTCTGAGGGGAGGATTCTGAACTGGGGAGGAGCATGGAACTGACAACTCAGGGAAAAGTGTGATAGGGAGACAGGGAAAAGGCAGGTGGAACTTCGGAGTCTCCAGGAGAAAGGGCCAATGGGAGCTCTCTTTGCACTGCAGCAAACTGTAGCCAATCAGTGGCAGAGGAGCGGGAAATCAGGGGAGGACAGGGTGACAAACAACTTTGGGCGGGAAAATCTGAGGGAGAAAGGGGAACAATATGGAGGTATAACAAACTTCATAAAAATTCAACAGTAAACTGGGGTACATAAAACTCCATGACAATAGAGCAATAAACTGGGGTAAAACTGGGGAACAACTGTCAGTCCAGTGGATGAATTGTCCAGTGTATAAAAGTCCATCTAGTTCCCATAGACGCTTCTCCATGCCACATATCTTTCCCAATTGGTTTTTTCTTCCACCACACCCTGCTACATGCAAACATAACAAACGACAGCATCAGCAGATGTCTTTCCATTCCTCTTTCCCTTCCCATTCTCCGTTCCTCTTCTCTTCCCATTCCCACAGCCAACACACTATTTCACTTCTCACTTTAACAAAGCTCTTTTCTCCTTCAAGCCCCTCAAAGGCGCCAAGGCCACATAGGAGGCCACACACAAACAGTACTCCTCTTCCCACTTGACTACACCTTCTCCCTCACTGTTCTACAGGGAACACCAGGAATCTGCTCGCAGAGGCCTCTCATTTCCCAGCAGTAGCTCAGCACAAGGAGTTAAAGGAGCTCAAGCCTTAGGCCACAAGAGCTGACAGCGAGGAAACTTTGGGAGCAAACTAATGCTGCTAACACGGACCCAGCTGAATCCAGCACACAATCACAGAATCCAAGAGTCCTTCAGCTTGGAAAAGACCTCCAAGCTCACTGAGTCTTGTGCAGCCCCTCCCCGACCGCCTGCAGGGACTGGATGATAATTTGCACAAGCACCAAAAGGAATGTTGTGAAAGCCATGGCCTGCAGGAGGACACAGAGAAGGGCTTGGTTGGGGCTGGAGGAGTGGGGATGGAGCCTCGGGGATGTGGCGCAGCAAGGACAGGGGCCCAGGCAGCTGGCAGGTGGCAAGACCTCACCCCCTGCCCCAGCAGCAGCACCGGGCCCTGCCCAAGGCGCTCCTGCCAGGGGCTGGGCCCTGCAGGCAGGGGCAGAACCCACTCCCTGGGGCGGCCTTGCTGCCCTGGCCCTCGTCCGGCCCAGCCTCTCCCTGTGTGCGTGCTCCCCACAGCACAGGCTGCACTGGGCAGCATCCCCTGATGGGCCCTGCAGAGCTGCCCCACGGGGACACTTCCCTTTTATGTCACGGGTGCCACAGCCTGTCCCAACCAGCCCTGCCCATTGTCCCCAGCCCGGCTCAGTGACTCACAGTGGCCCCTGGCAACCCAAGAACCAAAGCCCCACACCCCCAGAGTGAAGCCCTACCCATGTGCAAGGGGCCCCCAAAGGGTTCCCTGCACAAAGCAGCCCCTCCAAACCCTTGTCAGATAGAAAACTCGGGGACGTGACCCTTGGATGCTTTTAGTACAGAGATACAAGCTTTTCTTGAATAATGGAGGGGCTCACTTTTTTATTATTAATATTTACAGTTATCCATTTGGCGACAGGATGTCCTACAGGCTAATGTGGTGTCACATTTGGAGTGAGAAGTACTTTTCAAAGAAACCCAGGGTGCATGGGTGATGCAGAGGAAGCTGCCAAGTCACCCAATGTGAAGCTCAACACTGCTTTGCAACAGCACTGCCCTTTCACACACATCTTTGGCAAAGACAAAGATGTCAGGCTTTAGTTTCTAAATCAGTAACACTTGACAAGACCTCTTTATGAACTGACAGCAAGAGAACTTAGGAGCAGCTTAGGGTTGGCAAGTGTAGGAGCCAAGAAGAGAAGGGCTGATGGGTATGTCATGAACACTGACAGCTGGATGGTCGTGGAGCTGACCAAGGACTGCCAGACACAAAAGACATCACCTGCTGGACTTGGCCCAAACACCAGCCCCCTCCTCTCCCTTCTCAACCACTCAACCACAGCCTGCACACACCCACACCTACCAGGGCCAACTGGCTGTTTCTCTTCTCTTTTCTGCCTGGGGGCGAAGGAAGAAGGACAGGAGGGCATTTGCCTTTGGGCCAGAGGGAAGGGGAAGGAGATCCCCCCAAATCCATCCCTGGCAGGATGGGGGCTGGAGGGGACATTGGGGGACCCCCAAGAATATTTTCGAGGGGAAGAAAGGATGGGGGCACCCACAGGGGGTTGGGGGGGAGAGGGACCCAGGAATCTCGTGGTGGGACACTGGGGAGTTCCCAGTAGTTTCTTGGTGGGGTGGACCCCCAGCAGTCTGGGGTGGAAAAATGGACGGAGGAATCCGCCGTAAAGGGTTGGTGACACCCAAAAGACTCTAGGAGGGGGTCGGGAGGGACCCCGGAGTCCTGAAGAGTGTTTGGGGGTCCCCAGGAGGGAGTCTGGGGGTCTGAGGTGGTCCCAGGAGATTTTCAAGGGTTAAGGGGATGCACAGGAGATTTGGGGGAGGAGGGGGAAAGGTGGAGGGTGCCCAGGAGTCTTGGGGGGGATCTGGGCGGTTCCCGAGAGTCTTGGGGGAGATTCGGAGGGGTCACCAGGAGACCCTGGACCCCCTGAACTCACCCCACACCACCATGGCCTCGTTGGGGCCGCACGTGAAAAACAGCGCGGCGGGGGGGAGACCCTGGGGCCGGGATCGATCAGGACCAATCGGGTTCAATCCCGATCCTCCCCTCCCCCGCCCCGCTCCCGGCAGCCCCCGCGGAAGTTCCGACGTTCTATTGGGTGACTCACCGGCACAAGGACAGGGGCCCAGCAGAATTCGGCAATGACGTCATTCCAGCAGAACCGTTCTATTGGTCGCTCATCAGAGGTATCATGCAAGTCAAAAGCCTGAAAAGTCTCCTAGAATGCATAAATCATTAACCATTTCAGTCTCTGACAATTGGTCCACACAGTAACTGCAAACTATGCCCAAAGCCTGTTCCCTAACCTTAGAAGAGAGACTGCAACCCTCGAGATGTTGGAGGCTCGTGGCATGGTCCATGACACTAATCATGGCTATAACTCATAACTTCTTGGAGTATGGGGACTTCCCTCCTTCACCCCCGGCAGATCAAGGCCACCACTTCAACTGACAGACATGGAAGCATCACTGGACTCCGTGGGCGGTGACTATATACATCTGTCCACTCTCAGCTTTTCTTTCTCTTACTCTCCCTTGCTCTTATCCTGCCTTTCTCTCCCCTATGCATTTTCTTTCCCCCCCCAAAGGTTATCTCTGTGTCACATTGTGGTATGACAGCACCCAAACTGCTAGCATGCCTGTTGATACAGAATTGTTAAAATAAACCTTGCCAGTATATATTTTCAGACACCGATTACTTAGTGTCGTTTTACTTTAATCCACCCCAAGGGAATTATTAATAAAAACCTGAGTTACCCCCTCTCCCGTTTTCCTGGGGAGGGTTGTAACACCAATCAGCACTGACTCTGCCCAGTAGGCGGAGTCAGTGACGCAGAACAATCAACACGGACTCCACCTCTTGACTCCACCCAGTGGGCGGGGCCAGTGCTCTATAGAAGCAGAGTACATACCGGACGGTGGTGGGTATTCTGCCAGACACGCAACAGAACAGCAACAGCAAAACCAGAGACCCAAGAGAAAAAGCAAAAGATTCTGACAGCGGTGGGCACTGAATCGGGCTTATAGCCCAAGAGGGGTTTACTGGGCACCACTGCGTTCCTGGAATGGGGTAAACCTGCGATAGTTAGATCGCGCATTGAGACAGATTCTGACTAACCCTAACCCTAACCCCAACCCTAACCCCTATCCCTTACCCTAACCCTAACCTTAACCCTAACCCGAACCCTAACCCTAACCCTAACTCTAACCCTAACCCTAACCCTAAACCCTAACCCCAACCCTAACCCTAACCCTAGTAGCTTGCAGTCTCTTTTTTAAAGTTAGGGTTAGGGAACTGGTTTTGTGCGTTGCTTGCAGTCTCTTTTTTAAGGTTAAGGTTAGGGAACAGGGTTTGCACATAGCTTGCATTCGCTTTTTTAGGATTAGGGTCAGGGAATCGGGTTTGCGCATAGCTTGCAGTCTCTTTTTTAAGGTTAGGGTTAGGTAACAGGGTTTGTGCATAGTTTGCAGTCTCTTTTTGAAGGTTAGGGTTAGGGAAGAGGGTTTGCGCATACCTTGCATTCTCGTTTTTAGGGTTAGGGTTAGGGAAAAGGGTTTGTGCATAGCTTGCATTCTCACTTTTAAGGTTAGGATTAGGGAAAAAGGTTTGCACATAGCTTGCAGTCTCTTGGTTAGGGTTAGGGTTAGGGAACAGGGTTTGCGCATAGCTTCCAGTCTCTCTTTTAATGTTGGGGTTAGGGGACAGTGCTCTATAGAAGCAGAGTACATACTGGACGGCGGTGGGCATTCTGCCAGACACGCAACAGAACAGCAACAGTAAAAGCAGAGACCCAAGAGAAAAAGCAAAAAATTCTGACAGCAGTGGGCAATGAATCGGGCTTATAGCCTGAGAGGGGCTTATTGGGCACCGCTGTGTGTCCAGAATGGGCTAAAACCGCAATGGTTAGATCGCGCACTGAGACAAATTCTTCCTAACCCTAACCCTTAAAAATTCCCCTAACCCTAACCCTAACCCTAACCCTAACAGTAACCCTGTCTTTTGCTAACCCTAAACCTAACCCTAACCCTAACCCTAACACTAAACCCTAAACCAAAAGGAAACTTCCTTTGCTATGCCTACTGGGCGGAGTCAGTGCTGATTGGTGTTACAACCCGCCCCAGGAAAAGGGGAGAGGGGGTAACTCAGGGTTTTATTAATAATTCCCTTGGGGTGGATTAAAGTGAAACGACACTAAATAATCGGTGTCTGAAAACATATACTGGCAAGGTTTATTTTAACAATTCTGTATCAACAGGCATGCTAGCAGTTTGGGAGTTGGGCTATCAGTTGGGAGGCATGGTTGAAAACAGGAAACAACAGCCCTAATTCCCAGGAAAGAAAGCCTGGAAGCTTTGGTTTTGTGGTGCGGTTGGTGGGCCACACTGGGCACTCCATGGGCAGGCAGCAAGAGTTTTCTGGATCTGGGAGTCAATCTGGGGGCCTCGGAGTGTTTGAGGGGAAGTTGGGAGTGTCCTGTGGGACCAGGATGGGATTTGAGGGCTCCTGGAGGGGCTGGGACGGGTGTATACTGCGGGCATCATCTAGTATTGATGGGGGTAATCAGTGAGCTGACTGTTTCATAATCATCCAAATTTTAACATACAATGTGATTATTAGAATAAAAAGCAAAAAGGTAATATCAACAAAACAGTAACAGGGTGAAGCTCTTGGTTGAAGAGTGGTTTCTTCTTTTTCTCCAGTGATTTTAATTCTTTTTCGTCTGGGTTTTAATCCCATCTTTGGCATTTTGCTGCCAACATTTTGTCCCCATATCCATTGGAAATTGTATTAACTGTTGATGAGAACAAAGTGGAATCCCAAGGTATGTGATATATTGATAGGATTTCACTGGTTGGCTTTTAATTTGTCCAGGTTTATCGCCATAATGCTTCTGCTCTTTAACCACTTGAATCAGAATGAATTGAGTTGTTTTCTGGGTCGGGTTCTCTTTTTGAGTCCAAGGTTTTTTAGTGGATTCAGTATCAGGCACAAAGGAAATTGAGGGAGGTAAAGAATAATCTTCCCTTTGTTCATTATCACAGGGATCACTCAGTCTATTTTCATTAATGTGAGGAAAGCTGGGAGACTCTAGAAACATCAGTTGAACTTCAAATTCTCCTTGTTTCTTTCTCTCCTGAGACTTAGAATCAGGGTTCTCTGTGGTTTCCCAAGTCTCAATGCCAGGGTAAGACACTGGTTTAGGAAGTTGCCTGACCAAACCAGGAGCCTGTTTTTTTAGCAACAGTTTTCTCTCTGCACTCTGGCGCAACAAGACTTTGAAGGTGGTCAACCTCAGTTTGAAGCAGCTCATTTTTAGCAACAAGTTTATGCGATTTTTCTCCTGTTTCCCTCTCAAAGGTTAACGATGACTTCAGCACCACATTTTCTGATTTCAAAACAGTAGATTCAACATCAGAAATCCATTCATGACTTCCCTGTCACCACTCCATCCAAATGTCTGTGCTCTCACTTTGACCTGAGAGAAACCTCAGGCAGGTGGAAAAGGGTAGATAAAGGAAAAACAGATGGGTCCAGCAGAAGTGATGCTGCTTCTGTCAAAAGCAGAGCAGAGGCCGAAAGCACTTTAGGAAGTTGCTTACAGAAGCACTTGTGCATTCCAAGTTACAGCTCAGGAGTCTCAGTGACTTGTCCAACATGAGAGTTTCTTTTCCATTTCTCAACCCCCAGATTCCTCAGGAGTAGGAAACTGGAAACACTGACTGAGAAAAGCTCCATTCCTTCCTAATAATTGTGCTTTGCCCTTCCCATTTGACAGTGCTCTTGGAAATGTGCTGCTGTGATCTGGATCTGTGAGCAGCCCTGACCTCCCAGAGCACTCATGCAATGGCAGGAAGACCCCACCTGGCTCCTGCTGGGGTTCTTGCCACCACGACCCAGTATGGGTCAATGGAATGGGGAGCAGGGCGGTGGGACCAGTAAGGACCAGTTAAGGGGGTTGGGCGCACTTCAGCATCTCCATCAAGGTCAGACCAGTACAGAGCAGCATAGACCAGTATAGATCGGTAGAGACCAGTATAAACCAGTATGGACCAGTATAGACCAATATGGGTCACTGGAATGGGGAATGGGGCAGTGGGACCGATAAGGACCAGTTAAGGGGCTTGGGGGCACTTCAGCATCTCCATCAAGGTCAGACCATTATAGACCAGTATAGACCAGTGTAGACCAGTATAGACCAGTATAGACCAGTATAGACTAGTATAGACCAGTAAAAAACCAGTACGGACCAGTATGGACCAGTATGGACCAGTACAGGTCACTAGAACAGCGAGCAGGGTGGTGGGACCAGTAAGGACCAGTTAAGGGGGTTGGGGGCACTTCAGCATCTCCATCAAGGTCAGACCAGTACAGACCGGTACAAACCAGTATGGACCATTATAGACCAGTATAAACCAGGGTAGAGCAGTATAAACCGATATAAACCAGTACGGGTCACTGAAACAGGGAATGGGGTGGTGGGATCAGTAAGGACCAGTTAAGGGGGTTGGGGGCACTTCGGCATCTCCATCAAGGTCAGACCAGTACAGACCAGTATAAACCAGGGTAGAGCAGTATAAACCAGTATAAACCAGTACGGGTCCCTGGAACAGGAAATGGGGTGGTGGGACCAGTAAGAACCAGTTAAGGGGGTTGGGGGCACTTCAGCATCTCCATCAAGGTCAGGTCAGTACAAACCAGTATAGACCCGTATAGACCAGTATGGGCCAGTATAAACCGGTATAAACCAGTATGGACCAGTGCAGTTGACTGGAACGGGGAATGGGGCGGTGGGACCAGTAAGGACCAGTTACGGGGGTTGGGGGTACTTCAGCATCTCCATCAACGTCAGACCAGTACAGACCAGCATAGACCAGTATAGATTAGTATAAACCAGTATGGACCAGTATAGACCAATATAAACCAGTACGGGTCACTGGAACACGGAATGGGGTGGTGGGACCAGTAAGGACCAGTTAAGGGTGTTGGGAGCACTTCAGCATCTCCATCAAGGTAAGGTCAGTATAAACCAGTATAGACCCGTATAGACCAGTATGGGCCAGTATAAACCAGTATAACCCAGTATGGACCTGTACAGGTGACTGGAACGGGGAATGGGGCGGTGGGACCAGTAAGGACCAGTTAAGGGGGTTGGGGGCACTTCAGCATCTCCATCAAGGTCAGACCAGGACAGACCAGTATAAACCAGGATAGACCAGTATAAACCAGTATGGACCAGTACGGGTCACTGGAACGCGGAATGGGGTGGTGGGACCAGTAAGGACCAGTTAAGGCAGAACTCAGCTGGGACTTAGTGGTTTGGGGGTGGGCGTGTCCCTTCTTTAGGTGGGCGTGGTCTCTCCCTGGTGGGCGTGTCCCATCCCAAGGTGGCCATAGCCTCTGCAAGTGGGCGTGTCTTTTGCATCCTCTCCCCCTCCCTGAACTGGGAACTCAACTGGGACTTACTGGGTTTTGGGTGGGCGTGTCCCCTCCCAATGATGGACCCACTTTCAGCCCCTCCCCCCACCTTTAAGGGCCCCCCCAAAGACCCTCCCCCCCCTTCCTGCACCTCCCAAACCCTCAGGGTCCCTCCTGTCCCTCCCCCACCCTCAGGATCCCTTCCTTCCCCTCCCCCCAGTGAACCTGCTACCCCTCCCCCACTCTCAGGAGCCCTCCCTGCCCCTCCCCCACCTTCAGGGGCCCTCAGGACCCCTCCCCCAACCTCAGAGACTCTCCTGCCCCTCCCCCACCCTCGGGGAACTTCCTACCCCTCCCCCACCTTCAGGGACCCTCAGGGCCCCTCCTTCACTTTCAGGGTTCCTCCCTGCCCCTCCCCAACCCTCAGGACCCTCCTGCCCCTCCCCCCACCTCGGGGTCCCTCCTGCCCCTCCCCCACCCTCAGGGACCCGCCTACCCCTCCCCACCCTCAGGGACGGTCCTGCCCTTCCCCCACCCTCAGGGAACCTCCTGCCCTTCCCCCACTCTCAAGGACCATCCTGCTCCATCCCCACCCTCAGTGTTCCCTCCTTCCCCTCCCCCCCCCCACTGGTGCCATTACTGGTCCCTTACTGGTCTGTACTGGGAAGGGAGAGGGGAGGGGCCGCCCCCTCGAGGCCCCTCCCCCCCAGTGACGTCACCGGGTCCCAAAAATAGCCCCGGGGGCCCAAACTGGAGGGGGGACCTGGAGCCGCTCCCAGTGTGACCAGTTCAGGTACTGGGAGGGACTGGGAGGGAACTGGGAGGGACTGGGAGGGACTGGGAGAGGACAGGGCTTCCCCCCCCCCCCCCCCCCGTGTCCTTGGGGTGACCTTGGGGAGGGAGGGGGATGGGCCGCTCCCAGTGGCTCCCAGTAGCTCCCAGTAACCCCAGTAATGCCTCCGGTATCTCCAGCGACCCCCCCAGTAACCCCAGTGACCCCCCCAGTAGCTCCTAGTAGCTCCCAGTAACCCCAGTGTCTATCCCAGTAGCTCCCAGTAACTCCCAGTAACCCCAGTGTCCACCCCAGTAGCTCCCAGTAACCCCAGTGTCCACCCCAGTAGCTCCCAGTAACTCCAGTGTCCATCCCAGTAACCCCAGTGACCCCCCCACTGCCTTCCAGTAGCTCCCAGTAACTCCCAGTGTCCCCCCCAGTGCCTCCCAGTATGGCCCAGTTTAACCCAGTTCCCCCCCCCCCCGTGGGCCCTGGGCCGGGTGGGGGAGGGGCGGGCTCACATTTCCATGGCAACATCCCTTTCCCTCTGGCCCAGTTTCTCCCAGTTCCTCCCAGTTTAACCCAGTTTTTCCACATTTCCCCCCATTTTCCCCATTTTTCCCAGATTTTCACCCATTTTTCCACATTTTCCTGAATTTTTCCCCATTTCCCCCCCATTTTCCAGATTTTTCCCAATTTTCCTGCATTTTCCCAGATTTTTTCCCATTTTTCCCCATTTTCCCAGATTTTTCCCCATTTTTTCCACATTTTTCCCACATTTTCACACATTTTCACACATTTTTCTCCAGATTTTCCCAGATATTTTTTCCCATTTTTTCCACATTTTCCCCGATTTTTTCTCACATTTTTCCCAGATTTGCCCAGATTTTTTCCCCCATTTTCCTGGATTTTTCCCACAATTTCCCATATTTTCCCCATTTTTCCAAAATTTTTTTTATCTTTCCCCATTTTTCCCCATTTCCTGGATTTTCTCCCATTTTTTCCATATTTTCCCAGATTTTTCCTCATTTTTCCGAGATTTTCCCAGATTTTTGCCCACATTTTTCCCAGATTTTCCCAAGATTTTTTCCCATTTTTTTAAATCTTTCCTCATTTTCCCCCATTTTCTGGGATTTTTTCCCATTTTGCTCCATTTCCCCCCATTTTCCCCAGAATTTCCAGCATTTCCCCCCCACTTTGTCCCCATTTTCCCAGATTTCTCCCAGATTTTCCCAGATTTTCCCCTATTTTTTCCCCATTTTCCCGGATTTTCCCCAGATTTTTCCTCCACTTTTCCCCGAATTTCCCACATTTTCCCAGATTTTTCCCACATTTTTTCCCATTTTTCCCACATTTTCTCAGATTTTTCTCCAGATTTTCTTCCAGATTTTCCCACATTTTCCCACATTTTCCCACATTTTCCCCCATTTTCCTTGATTTTTCCCTGATTTTCCCCATTTTTCCGGATTTTTTTCCCATTTTTTCCCATTTTCACACATTTTTCCTCATTTTCCCCCATTTTCAGGGATTTCTCCTCATTTCCCCCATTTTCCCACAGTTTTTCCCAATTTTTTCACATTTTCCCAGATTTTTCCCCATTTTCCCCATTTTCCCCAGATTTTTCCCCATTTTGCCCCCATTTTCTCGGATTTTTCCCCATTTTCCCACATTTTCCCAAATTTTTTCACACATTTTCCCAGATTTTCTCCCTATTTCCCCAGATTTTGCCTCATTTTTCCCATTTTTTCCCAGATTTTTTCCCGATTATTTTCCCCATTTTCCCAGATTTCCCCCCTTTTTTTCCCCACATTTCCCCAGATTTTTTCCCAATTTCCCCCCATTTTCCATGATTTTTCCCACATTTTTTCCACATTTTCCCAGATTTTTCCTCATTTTCCCCCATTTTTCCCAGATGTTTCCCCATTTTCTCAGATTTTTTCCCCATATTTCCAGATTTTCCCAGAATATTCCCCATTTTCCCCCCATTTTTTCCCTATTTTCCCAGATTTTTCCCATTTTTTCCCCTTTCCCCCCCATTTTTTCCACATTTTTCCCAGATTCTCTCCCATTTTCCCCAGAATTTCCCAGGTTTTTTCCCAATTTTTCCCCATTTTCCCAGTTTTTTTCCAATTTTTTCCCCATTTTCACGGATTTTTTCTCAATTTTCCCCCATTTTCCCAGATTTCCCCCCCATTTTTCCCACATTTTCCCAGATTTTCAAACATTTTTCCCCATTTTCCCCCTTTTTTTCCTCATTTTTCCCCATTTTCCCATATTTTCCCCATTTTCCCCAGAATTTCCCACATTTTCCCCCATTTTTCCCCATTTCCCCGGATTTTTCTCACATTTTTCCCAGAATTTTCCGCAATTTCCCCATTTTCCCACATTTTCCCACATTTTTCACCATTTTCCTGATTTCCCCCCCATTTTGCCCACATTTTCACAGATTTTTCTCCAGATTTTCCCCACATTTTTCCCCCATTTCCCCACATTTTCTTGGATTTTTGAGTCCCCAGTTTTCCAAATTTCCCAAATTTCCCCAGTGGGAAAAAATGGGGGGAAAAAACAGGAATTTTGGGGAAAATGGGGAAAAATTGGGGAAAAAAGTGGGAAATTTGTTGAACACGAATGAAAAATTGGGAAAAATGGGGGAAAATTTGAGAAAAAAGTGGGAAATTTGGGGAAAATTGATAAAAATGGGGAAAAATGGGGGGAAATTTAGGAAAACTGGGGGAAAATCTGGGAAAATGTGGAAAAACGGGAAATTTTGGGGAAAAAGTCAGAAATTTGGGGAAATGGGGGATTTTGAGGGGAAATGGAGGGAAAACTGGGAAAAAAAGTAAGAAATTTGGGGAAAACGGGTGAAAAATCAGGAAAAATGGGGGATAATTGGGAAAAATTAGGGGAAATTTAGGAAAAAATTGGGAAAAAATGGCGGGATTTGGGGAAAATGGGAAAATTTGGGAAAAATGGGGTGAATTGAGAAAAAAATGGGGGAATTTGGGTAAAATTAGATGAAAAATTGGGGAAAGTTGGGAAAAATGGGGGGAAATTTGGGGAAAATGTGAAAAAATGGGGGAAATTTGGGAACAATGGAAGGAATTTGGAAAAAAATGGGGAAAAATTGAGAAAAATGGGGAAATTTGGGAAAAATGGGGGAAATGGGGGGAAAATTGGGGAAAGAGTGGGAAATTTGGGAGAAATGGATGAAAAATTGGGAAAAATGAGGGGAAATTTGGGAAAAACTTGGGTGTCCCCACCAGGTTCGGCCCTGCCATGGCCCCGATAGCCCCGGGATCAGGTGAGACCCCTACCCCATGCCCTGACCCCTCCCCCTCCCCGAGGTCACTGCCCTGACCCCCCGAGTCCAGGCTGTGACCCTTCCCCCACCCTGTGGCCCCTCCCACACTTTATGGCCCCTTCCCCATTCTGTGACCCCTACCCCATTCTGTAGCCACTACCCCACTCTGTGACCCCTCTCCCACTTCATGGCCCCTCCCCCACTCTATGACCCCTCCCCCACTCTATGACCCCTCATCCACTTTATGGCCCCTCCCCCGCTCTCAGACCCTTCCCCCACTTTATGGCCCCTCCCCCATTCTCTGACCCCTCTCCCACTCTGTGGCCCCTCCCCCGCTTTACGGCCTCTCCCCCACTCTCTGACCCCTCCCCCACCGACACCTTCTCCCTGCAGAGAGAACAGCCAACACACTATTTCACTTCTCACTTTAACAAAGCTCTTTTCTCCTTCAAGGCCCTCAAAGGCACCAAGGCCACATAGGAGGCCACACACAAACAGTACTCCTCTTCCCACTTGACTACTTCTCCCACACTGTTCTACAGGGAACACCAGGAATCTGCTCGCAGAAGCCTCTCGTTTCCCATCAGTAGCTCAGCACAAGGAGCTAAAGGAGCTCAAGCCTTAGGCCACAAGAGCTGACAGCGAGGAAACTTTGGGAGCAAACTAATGCTGCTAACACGGACCCAGCTGAATCCAGCACACAATCACAGAATCCAAGAGTCCTTCAGCTTGGAAAAGACCTCCAAGCTCACTGAGTCTTGTGCAGCCCCTCCCCGACCGCCTGCAGGGACTGGATGATGCTTTGCACAAGCACCAAAAGGAATGTTGTGAAAGCCATGGTCTGCAGGAGGACACAGAGAAGGGCTTGGTTGGGGTTGGGGGAGTGGGGATGGAGCCTCGGGGATGTGGCGCAGCAAGGACAGGGGCCCAGGCAGCTGGCAGGCGGCAAGGCCTCACCCCCTGCCCCAGCAGCAGCACCGGGCCCTGCCCAAGGCGCTCCTGTCAGGGGCTGGGCCCTGCAGGCAGGGGCAGAACCCACTCCCTGGGGCGGCCTTGCTGCCCCGGCCCTCGTCCGGCCTAGCCTCTCCCTGTGTGCGTGCTCCCCACAGCACAGGCTGCACTGGGCAGCATCCCCTGATGGGCCCTGCAGAGCTGCCCCACGGGGACACTTCCCTTTTATGTCACGGGTGCCACAGCCTGTCCTAACCAGCTCTGCCCATTGTCCCCAGCCCGGCTCAGTGACTCACAGTGGCCCCTGGCAACCAAAGAACCAAAGCCCCACACCCCCAGAGTGCAGCCCTACCCATGTGCAAGGGGCCCCCAAAGGGTTCCCTGCACAAAGCAGCCCCTCCAAACCCTTGTCAGATAGAAAACTCGGGGACGTGACCCTTGGATGCTTTTAGTACAGAGATACAAGCTTTTCTTGAATAATGGAGGGGGTCACTTTTTAATTATTAATATTTACAGTTATCCATTTGGGGACAGGATGTCCTACAGGCTAATGTGGTGTCACATTTGGAGTGAAAAGTACTTTTCAAAGAAACCCAGGGTGCATGGGTGATGCAGAGGAAGCTGCCAAGTCACCCAATGTGAAGCTCAACACTGCTTTGCAACAGCACTGCCCTTTCACACACATCTTTGGCAAAGACAAAGATGTCAGGCTTTAGTTTCTAAATCAGTAACACTTGACAAGACCTCTTTATGAACTGACAGCAAGACAACTTAGGAGCAGCTTAGGGTTGGCAAGTGTAGGAGCCAAGAAGAGAAGGGCTGATGGGTATGTCATGAACACTGACAGCTGGATGGTCGTGGAGCCGACCAAGGACTGCCAGACACAAAAGACATCACCTGCTGGACTTGGCCCAAACACCAGCCCCCTCCTCTCCCTTCTCAACCACTCAACCACAGCCTGCACACACCCACACCTACCAGGGCCAACTGGCTGTTTCTCTTCTCTTTTCTGCCTGGGGGTGAAGGAAGAAGGACAGGAGGGCATTTGCCTTTGGGCCAGAGGGAAGGGGAAGGAGATCCCCCCAAATCCATCCCTGGCAGGATGGGGGCTGGAGGGGACATTGGGGGACCCCCAAGAATATTTTCGAGGGGAAGAAAGGATGGGGGCACCCACAGGGGGTTGGGGGGGAGAGGGACCCAGGAATCTCGTGGTGGGACACTGGGGAGTTCCCAGTAGTTTCTTGATGGGGTGGACCCCCAGCAGTCTGGGGTGGAAAAATGGACGGAGGAATCCGCCGTAAAGGGTTGGTGACACCCAAAAGACTCTAGGAGGGGGTCGGGAGGGACCCCGGAGTCCTGAAGAGTGTTTGGGGGTCCCCAGGAGGGAGTCTGGGGGTCTGAGGTGGTCCAGGAGATTTTCAAGGGTTAAGGGGATGCACAGGAGATTTGGGGGAGGAGGGGGAAAGGCGGAGGGTCCCGAGGAGTCTTGGGGGGGATCTGGGCGGTTCCCGAGAGTCTTGGGGGAGATTCGGAGGGGTCACCAGGAGCCCCCGGACCCCCTGAACTCACCCCACACCACCATGGCCTCGTTGGGGCCGCACGTGAAAAACAGCGCGGCGGGGGGAGACCCTGGGGCCGGGATCGATCGGGACCAATTGGGTTCTATCCCGATCCTCCCCTTCCCCGCCATCACCGCCCCGCTCCCGGCAGCCCCCGCGGAAGTTTCCACGTTCTATCGGATGACTCACTGGCACAAGGACAGGGGCCCAGCAGAATTTGGCAATGACGTCATTCCAGCAGAGCCGTTCTATTGGCCGCGACCAACGAGGGAGCCCCAAAACCTGTTCATGGCTTGTGGGGGAAGGACAGCCGGCACGGCCGGGAACGGGGGTGCAGAGGGTGTTCAAGTGCCCAGGAAAGGGGCAAAAAACTTTCCCCTCTCCCTCCCACTGCCCCCTCAGCCCATCCCAGTGTCTCCCCTCTCTCCCAGTGCCCCCTCAGCCCATCCTGGTCTCTCCCCTGCTCTCCCAGTGCCCCCGTCCATCGAGGTCCCAGCCCGGCCCTGCCCCCTGCTCTGCTCCGGCCTGGATTTCTCCCCTGCAGGGGCAGCTGAGGTGGCTCCAGGGTGGGCGGGAGTTTTCGGGGCAGGGGGTGGCTCCTGACATGCTGCTGGAACCGCCCCTGTCTGGGCGGGCCCGTCAGCCTGGGGCACCTCCTCACCCGAGCCTGGGGGACAGGCCGGCAACTGGGAGGGGCTTTGGGAAGGAATGGGGAGGCTGAGAAGGGGTTGGAGGTCGTGGGGGTAAGTGGGAAGGTGTTTGGGGGAGTTTGGGTGTTTGGGAGGGAGGTTGGGGAGATTGGGGCAGCTGTGAGGGGTTTTGGGGAATCGTCGGGGATGTGGGAAGGAACTGGGAGAGAGTTTGGGGGCATACTCAAGGGGAAGGGGGCAACTAGGAGAGGGTTTGAAAGGTCCTGGGAGGGCTGGAGGTAACTGGGAGGGGTTTGGGGACATCTTGTGGGTTTTTGTGGGTCTGGGAGGCAGTCTGGGGGCCTCAGAGGGTTTAAGGGGAAGTTGGGAGTGTCCTGTGGGACCGGGATGGGATTTGAGGGTTCCTGGAGGGGCTGGGAGGGCTTTATGCCTTTATACTGCGGGCATTGTCTAGTATTGATGGGGGTAATCCGTGAGTTGACTGTTTCATAATCATCCAAATTTTAACAATACTTTGAAGGTGGTCAACCTCAGTTTGAAGCAGTTCATTTTTAGCAACAAATTTATCCGATTTTTCTCCTGTTTCCCTCTCAAAGGCTAACGATGACTTCAACACCACATTTTCTGATTTCAAAACAGTAGACTCAACATCAGAAATCCATTCATGACTTCCCTGTCACCACTCCATCCGAATGTCTGTGCACTCACTGTGGCCTGAGAGAAACCTGCCTGTTTGCAGCGCACTGACTGGGCAACTTTTCTTTTTGCAGGTGGAAAAGGGCAGATGAAGAAAAAACAGATGGGTCCAGCAGAAGTGATGCTGCTTCTGTCAAAAGCAGAGCAGAGGCCGAAAGCACTTTAGGAAGTTGCTTACAGAAGCACTTGTGCATTCCAAGTTACAGCTCAGGAGTCTCAGTGACTTGTCCAACATGGGAGTTCTTTTTCCATTTCTCAACCCCCAGATTCCTCAGGAGTAGGAAACTGAAAACACTGACTCAGAAAAGCTCCATTCCTTCCTAATAATTGTGCTTTGTCCTTCCCATTTGACAGTGCTCTTGGAAATGTGCTGGTGTGATCTGGATCTGGGAGCAACCCTGACCTCCCACAGCCCTGACCACACACACCTCATGCAACGGCAGGAAGAACCTGCCTGGCTCCTGCTGGGGTTCTCACCACCCACCGACAGCTTCTCCCTGCAGAGGGGTGGGCAACTACCCAGGTAGGATGAGACCTGACCCCAGCAGGCAGCAAAGTCCCTGCCCTGGCACAAAGAACCCCGGAGCACAGGGACCCTGCTCTGCAGGACAGCCCCGGGCATCCCTGGCTGCACCCCCACCTTCCCACCCCACAGCCATACCTGCGAGAAGGAGCCCACCTGCGCTGTCCCTCTGACGGTGCTGCAGGGAAGGCCTACCCTGGAGAACATCCTCCTCCGGCGCAACAGAGAAACTGGGAGAGTCCTGACAGATGTGCAAGACTGTGGCATGTGGTAGCTTTAGGAGATTCCTCCAGGAACACAAGCGACATTGCCCTGCACCTGTAGACTCACTCTGCAGAGGAGTGTGAAGTTGTGTCCCCAAGTTGTGTCTCAGCTGAACACCTGCCATCTTTCTGCTGCCTTTAACCTCCCTTTGCCTTTCTTCTCTTCTCTCGTGCCTACAGGCAGTGCCCTCGGCCCTGCTGGGCTGTGCAGAGGAGCTGCTCCTGGGCAGAGCTGTCTCTCTGCAGTGCTGCCCGCTTGCCAGGATTTCCCTGTGTGCCAGGAGCCCGGCCCAGCTGAGCAGCACAGCAAGAGCCAAAGGCAGCCCTTTCTCTGCCCCTCTGGGTTCCCCGCAGGTGTCCCTGGGGCTCCAGGGGAACCTGCTGTGGAACAGACTGAAGGAAACAATGATGTTCCCTCTTCTCACCTCTTCAGTGACACTTCTTTCCAGCAGTGACACTTCTTTCCAGCAGTGACACTTCTTTCCAGCAGTGACATTTCTCCTCTTAGAAAATTACCAGGGTATGATGATCACCTTTTCTAGTTTCATCATTACACAGGACACCAGGAGGGTGACAGCAAAGGATCTGGTAACTCCCTGGCACAGCGGGGGTTTTCCTGGAGTCACACAGAGAAATGTGTCAGGGCTCTGAGAGGTGTCCAACCCTGAGCTGGACTGATGCACACACGGGGGTGTTCAGAGACACGAGTCCTTCCCTGGCACACACACAGGCAGTTCATTGCAGCAGGGGCAGTGTCTCCCTGGGCTCCTGCTACCACTCCCAGAGCCTGGAGCCACCTCAGCCCTGTAATGCTCCCACCCTGCCCACTCCTACACTTCAGATGAACATTGGGGTTTTCTAGTCACTGGAACTGCCCAGACCAGCCCCTCCCTGGTCCCCCCATCTCCCTGCCCCTCCCCAGCCCAGCAGAGCAGCACAGTCGTTTCTGGTCCTGCAGCAAGAAAGGGAGGCAATAGAGGACAGGGACAGTGACTGCATGTCTGGACTGCTCAGGAGATCATCAGCTCAGGCGGCAGCTCCTGCAGCCCCGGGGCCAGACCCGCTTCCCAGTGGCCCAGGCAGCTGCTGCCACATGGGCACAAGCTCTGCTGCCCAGGAGGGTCCTGTAGTGAAGGGCTTTGCAGATGGCCATGTAGCGGCCATAGGACATGATGGTGAGAAGGGCAAGGTCCGCTGTGATCAAGAAGAAAAGCAAAAAACACCTGTGCAGCTCATCCTGAGTAGGACATGCCCCTGGTGTTCCAGAGGGAATTGGCCATGGCTTTGGGGAGAGTGGTGCAGATGCAGCCCAGGTGTGTGAGGGAGAGGTGGAGCAGGAAGAAGTCCCTGGGGGGTGTGCAGGTGGTGGTGGCAGGCTACGGCGCTGAGGATGAGGCCGTTGCCCAGGAGGGCAGCCAGGGAGATGCCCAGGAAGAAGCAGAAGTGCAAGAGCTGCAGCCAGGAGGAGGAAGTGGGGGATGGAGCTGTTGTTGGACATGAGCTTCCTCCGGGCATCAGGAAATGTCCAGGGAGGAAAAGGCAGTGAAAACTTTGGGACAGGTTTCCTAGATCAAACCCATGAATTCCTCTGAGCATCTACCCTCATCCCAAGTATCTGCAGTCACACATATATAGATTCTGGACTGTAGAAGACAGGCTTAGTATGACTTTAAGATGATTTCTTCTCAATTTTTTGATTTATTTTTCTACTGCCAGGTCTGAGAGGAGCATCGTGGAACCAGAGGAACCCTGAGACATTTCAGAATCCCACATGTGTTGGGTCTGTCTGAGCTGGAGTTCATTTTCTCACTGCAGGCGTCACAGTGCTGTGCTTTGCATTGGGAGCTACAAAGGGGTTAATCACACCAGTGCTTTGGCAACTGCTGAGCAGGGCTGGTGCAGCATCTGCATTGTCGGCTTCGTCCCCTGAATCGGGGGCAAGATCATGGGAGGCGATACAGACAGGTCAGTTGAGCCAAATGGACCAAAGGGACATTGCAGAATATATGGCGTCAGCTCAGCTACAAGAGCTCAGGAAAGGAACAGGAAAGGGGGAAAATCCATTTTTTTACAATACATGCCTTCTGAGCGGCTTCTCTGTGTGGTGAAGCCCTGCTTCCCATGAAGTGGCCAGGTATCACTGCTGACAGGAAGTAGAGAGAAAATCTTTTTATTTTCCTCTTCACTTATGCATGCGCAAACTTTGGCTTTTGCTTTAGTAAAGTGCCTGATCTCAAGGTAGAAATAATTTTCCATCTTATTCTGTCTCTTCTGTCTGGCTGGGAAGGGCAGCAATAGAGCAGCTTGGTGGGCACCTGGCATCCAGGTAAGGTCAACCCACTGCAACATTGCAGGGTCTCATGGAACCCAAGGACTGCTGGGAGACTGGGGGAACTCATGGAATCAAGTGGCCATCGTGGCACTGCCCTGCATCATAGAAGCAAATGTTCCCTGGGAAACTACAGAAACCAGGGACTTAAGGGACATCATTGGGATGTGCGGGACCTCATGGAATTAAACAAACCGTGGGACATCTTCGGAACTTCATGGAATCAAAGGGATTGGAATCAAAGGAATAAAACAAAAGAATTACCCCATGACCAGAAACCATTGGATCGAACATTTCTTTAATATGCCAGCTGGGGATTCATGGGGGTACTCTGCCATGCATGAATCAAAGAATCAGTATAAATTTCGGAGTATAAATACAGTGATACTTGAAAGACCCTCCCCTTCACAAGCAGTCCAAAATTCTCTTATGATTTTAGGGTCAAATAGCCTCTTGGATTTTATTCGTGGAGCAAGACTGCCATCTAGCGTCCATTTCTTCTGGGAGGGGCAGTCCTTTTCACAGAGTGGTCTTCTCCCTTAGGCGACCTCGTAGCATCTCTGATTGATCTCTCCGACCCCTAACCCCTAAACTAAATGCTTTAGGACCAGCTAAGACGTGTCTTAGAACTTCCCATTTGCTTAAACAATGTATAATTGACTTTCTTCTTAACAGAACAATCTCTTATTAAACAAGTTTTCTGAGGCCTGTAAGCTAATTTCTTGAAGATGGGCATATGATACACTCTCTATTAGTTTCCATGTATCATCTACATTCTCTCTCCTACAACTAATTGTAGTCTTAAAAGAAAAGAAAAGACTGCTACCATGCCAAGAAAGCAAACCCCTTTGTTGATTAGGATTTTTATCTAAGAAAAACTTCTGATTTACGAAGCCATTAAGGATGGAGATCCTCTCTCATTTCAGTGCCATTGTGACAATATGGGGCCTCATGGAACACATGGAACACAGAACACTGCACATTCCCAAGCAATCAAGGGGCCATTGTAACACTCCAGGGCCTCATGGAAGACGGAGGCCCCGCAGAGAGACCTCAAATCAGAGGTTTGGGCAATCCTCAACCAGAGGAAGTTCAACAAGGGGAAGTGCCAGATTCTGTCCCTGTGATGGGGCAACCCCGAATGTCCGGACAGACTGGGAATGATATTCTGCATAGCAGCGCTGGAAAATGGCCTCTGGGGTCCTGGTGGATGGCCAGTTGGCCAAGAGTCAGTGGTGCTCTGGCGGGGGCTCACCGCTCGGTCACAGGAGGGTTTTCAGACACACAAGTCCTTCGCTTGCGCACAGACACAGACAGTTCATGGCAGCAGGGGCAGTATCTCCTGGGGTTCCTGCTGCCACGCCAGGAGCCTGGATGCACCTAAGCCCTTGTGGGGTGCCACCTGCTCTGCCACTATCTGAGATGCCCCACCGCCTGAGAGATGGAAACGCGGAACTCTCTCCAAGAGAAGCACATCCCAGAGCTGCACGCATGGACTTTGCCAGGATTTAGAACCGTAAATGCAATGTGACACCGAGACACTCTGTCCCACATAACTTCAAGGTCTCCCCAGGAGGTTGATGGCAATTGTTCTTGCTCAGGGTCATCTCCCCACACCAACAGCAGGTGTGTGCTCAAGACTTGTCTGGGCAATGCAAACAGATACACCCTGTCTAGTTCTTCCGGTCTCTCCAAGGAAGGCAAAAGAATCTCTGTGTGCCGGGTGAGAAGCCAGTGCTGGAAGTTGTGGTTCTATTGTGTGTGCCAAGAGCGGATGGCAGGTCTGTGATGAATGCCCTGAGGAGATGACCTGGGTTTTCCAGTGCACATGGTAATAGATCACACCCTGCTTTGGTGGTCATTTATGTCCTACGGAGGTGACAGAGATGGGAAAGAGAATGAAATTTTTGAATGTGCCTCTGAGTGCCCCTCAACCTGCTGCAAATGTGCAGATTGCAGTACATCCAGTTCAGGTGTGAGAGGCTGTTCCCTGGTCCTCGGAGCAAGAAGAGCTGGACAAGGGACACAGCAGAACTCGCTTCCTGAGACTGCATCTCCATGAATCCCAAAGCAAGTGCGAGGGGTTATGCCACGTCCGAGTTTTCTCAGGGGAAGGTGTTTCTCCCACGCACTGCCTCCCCGTGGCACTGGTGCCACAGCCCCCGACAAAACCACAAGTGGTCTTTGTCCCTAGCAAAAGTGCTTCTGCTGCAAGCAGGGATGTTCCACAGAAAAGGCTAGGAGAGGTTGAGCCCGGAGGGCACTGAACCTGGAGGGATGTTCTGTCTCTCGTGCCCCTCGACCATTCTCGCAAGCGCTTGCCCTGGAGGACAATTCAGGAGTCTCCACGTGCCAAAAGAGAGATGTGAGGGAAGAGACGATGGCGGTGTAAGAAGCACATGGCCTGTCAATCTGAAGATCCTCGATACCAAACACCACCCCTGCCACCCAGCCCGGTCCCGCCGGTTCCACAGTGCAGAGCACGGACCGCTGCCGCGCTGCAGCCACTGTCGCCGCTGTCGCCTGGCCTCCACCTCCAGCCAGCACCCGAGGAGAGCCAGAGAGGCGTGGCAGCAGGAACCCCAGGAGATACTGCCCCTGCTGCCATGAACTGTCTGTGTCTGTGCGCAAGCGAAGGACTTGTGTGTCTGAAAACCCTCCTGTGACCGAGCGGTGAGCCCCCGCCAGAGCACCACTGACTCTTGGCCAACTGGCCATCCACCAGGACCCCAGAGGCCATTTTCCAGCGCTGCTATGCAGAATATCATTCCCAGTCTGTCCGGACATTCGGGGTTGCCCCATCACAGGGACAGAATCTGGCACTTCCCCTTGTTGAACTTCCTCTGGTTGAGGATTGCCCAAACCTCTGATTTGAGGTCTCTCTGCGGGGCCTCCGTCTTCCATGAGGCCCTGGAGTGTTACAATGGCCCCTTGATTGCTTGGGAATGTGCAGTGTTCTGTGTTCCATGTGTTCCATGAGGCCCCATATTGTCACAATGGCACTGAAATGAGAGAGGATCTCCATCCTTAATGGCTTCGTAAATCAGAAGTTTTTCTTAGATAAAAATCCTAATCAACAAAGGGGTTTGCTTTCTTGGCATGGTAGCAGTCTTTTCTTTTCTTTTAAGACTACAATTAGTTGTAGGAGAGAGAATGTAGATGATACATGGAAACTAATAGAGAGTGTATCATATGCCCATCTTCAAGAAATTAGCTGACAGGCCTCAGAAAACTTGTTTAATAAGAGATTGTTCTGTTAAGAAGAAAGTCAATTATACATTGTTTAAGCAAATGGGAAGTTCTAAGACACGTCTTAGCTGGTCCTAAAGCATTTAGTTTAGGGGTTAGGGGTCGGATAGATCAATCAGAGATGCTACGAGGACTGCTAAGGGAGAAGACCACTCTGTGAAAAGGACTGCCCCTCCCAGAAGAAATGGACGCTAGATGGCAGTCTTGCTCCACGAATAATATCCAAGAGGCTATTTGACCCTAAAATCAGAAGAGAATTTTGGACTGCTTGTGAAGGGGAGGGTCTTTCAAGTATCACTGTATTTATACTCCGAAATTTATACTGATTCTTTGATTCATGCATGGCAGAGTACCTCCATGAATCCCCAGCTGGCATATTAAAGAAATGTTCGATCCAATGGTTTCTGGTCATGGGGTTTAATACTTTTGTTTTATTCCTTTGATTCCAATCCCTTTGATTCCATGAAGTTCCGAAGATATCCCACGGTTTGTTTAATTCCATGAGGTCCCGCACATCCCAATGATGTCCCTTAAGTCCCTGGTTCCTGTAGTTTCCCAGGGAACATTTGCTTCTATGATGCAGGGCAGTGCCACGACGGCCACTTGATTCCATGAGTTCCCCCAGTCTCCCAGCAGTCCTTGGGTTCCATGAGACCCTGCAATGTTGCAGTGGGTTGACCGTACCTGGATGCCAGGTGCCCACCAAGCTGCTCTATTGCTGCCCTTCCCAGCCAGACAGAAGAGACAGAATAAGATGGAAAATTATTTCTACCTTGAGATCAGGCACTTTACTAAAGCAAAAGCCAAAGTTTGCGCACGCATAAGTGAAGAGGAAAATAAAAAGATTTTCTCTCTACTTCCTGTCAGCAGTGATACCTGGCCACTTCATGGGAAGCAGGGCTTCACCACACAGAGAAGCCGCTCAGAAGGCATGTATTGTAAAAAAATGGATTTTCCCCCTTTCCTGTTCCTTTCCTGAGCTCTTGTAGCTGAGCTGACGCCATATATTCTGCAATGTCCCTTTGGTCCATTTGGCTCAACTGACCTGTCTGTATCGCCTCCCATGATCTTGCCCCCGATTCAGGGGACGAAGCCGACAATGCAGATGCTGCACCAGCCCTGCTCAGCAGTTGCCAAAGCACTGGTGTGATTAACCCCTTTGTAGCTCCCAATGCAAAGCACAGCACTGTGACGCCTGCAGTGAGAAAATGAACTCCAGCTCAGACAGACCCAACACATGTGGGATTCTGAAATGTCTCAGGGTTCCTCTGGTTCCACGATGCTCCTCTCAGACCTGGCAGTAGAAAAATAAATCAAAAAATTGAGAAGAAATCATCTTAAAGTCATACTAAGCCTGTCTTCTACAGTCCAGAATCTATATATGTGTGACTGCAGATACTTGGGATGAGGGTAGATGCTCAGAGGAATTCATGGGTTTGATCTAGGAAACCTGTCCCAAAGTTTTCACTGCCTTTTCCTCCCTGGACATTTCCTGATGCCCGGAGGAAGCTCATGTCCAACAACAGCTCCATCCCCCACTTCCTCCTCCTGGCTGCAGCTCTTGCACTTCTGCTTCTTCCTGGGCATCTCCCTGGCTGCCCTCCTGGGCAACGGCCTCATCCTCAGCGCCGTAGCCTGCCACCACCACCTGCACACCCCCCAGGGACTTCTTCCTGCTCCACCTCTCCCTCACATACCCGGGCTGCATCTGCACCACTCTCCCCAAAGCCATGGCCAATTCCCTCTGGAACACCAGGGGCATGTCCTACTCAGGATGAGCTGCACAGGTGTTTTTTGCTTTTCTTCTTGATCACAGCGGACCTTGCCCTTCTCACCATCATGTCCTATGGCCGCTACATGGCCATCTGCAAAGCCCTTCACTACAGGACCCTCCTGGGCAGCAGAGCTTGTGCCCATGTGGCAGCAGCTGCCTGGGCCACTGGGAAGCGGGTCTGGCCCCGGGGCTGCAGGAGCTGCCGCCTGAGCTGATGATCTCCTGAGCAGTCCAGACATGCAGTCACTGTCCCTGTCCTCTATTGCCTCCCTTTCTTGCTGCAGGACCAGAAACGACTGTGCTGCTCTGCTGGGCTGGGGAGGGGCAGGGAGATGGGGGGACCAGGGAGGGGCTGGTCTGGGCAGTTCCAGTGACTAGAAAACCCCAATGTTCATCTGAAGTGTAGGAGTGGGCAGGGTGGGAGCATTACAGGGCTGAGGTGGCTCCAGGCTCTGGGAGTGGTAGCAGGAGCCCAGGGAGACACTGCCCCTGCTGCAATGAACTGCCTGTGTGTGTGCCAGGGAAGGACTCGTGTCTCTGAACACCCCCGTGTGTGCATCAGTCCAGCTCAGGGTTGGACACCTCTCAGAGCCCTGACACATTTCTCTGTGTGACTCCAGGAAAACCCCCGCTGTGCCAGGGAGTTACCAGATCCTTTGCTGTCACCCTCCTGGTGTCCTGTGTAATGATGAAACTAGAAAAGGTGATCATCATACCCTGGTAATTTTCTAAGAGGAGAAATGTCACTGCTGGAAAGAAGTGTCACTGCTGGAAAGAAGTGTCACTGAAGAGGTGAGAAGAGGGAACATCATTGTTTCCTTCAGTCTGTTCCACAGCAGGTTCCCCTGGAGCCCCAGGGACACCTGCGGGGAACCCAGAGGGGCAGAGAAAGGGCTGCCTTTGGCTCTTGCTGTGCTGCTCAGCTGGGCCGGGCTCCTGGCACACAGGGAAATCCTGGCAAGCGGGCAGCACTGCAGAGAGACAGTTCTGCCCAGGAGCAGCTCCTCTGCACAGCCCAGCAGGGCCGAGGGCACTGCCTGTAGGCACGAGAGAAGAGAAGAAAGGCAAAGGGAGGTTAAAGGCAGCAGAAAGATGGCAGGTGTTCAGCTGAGACACAACTTGGGGACACAACTTCACACTCCTCTGCAGAGTGAGTCTACAGGTGCAGGGCAATGTCGCTTGTGTTCCTGGAGGAATCTCCTAAAGCTACCACATGCCACAGCCTTGCACATCTGTCAGGACTCTCCCAGTTTCTCTGTTGCACCGGAGGAGGATGTTCTCCAGGGCAGACCTTCCCTGCAGCACCGTCAGAGGGACAGCGCAGGTGGGCTCCTTCTCGCAGGGATGGCTGCGGGGTGGGAAGGTGGGGGTGCAGCCAGGGATGCCTGGGGCTGTCCTGCAGAGCAGGGTCCCTGTGCTCCGGGGTTCTTTGTGCCAGGGTAGGGACTTTGCTGCCTGCTGGGGTCAGGTCTCATCCTGCCTGGGTAGTTGCCCACCCCTCTGCAGGGAGAAGCTGTCGGTGGGTGGTGAGAACCCCAGCAGGAGCCAGGCAGGTTCTTCCTGCCGTTGGATGAGGTGTGTGTGGTCAGGGCTGTGGGAGGTCAGGGCTGCTCCCAGATCCAGATCACACCAGCACATTTCCAAGAGCACTGTCAAATGGGAAGGACAAAGCACAATTATTAGGAAGGAATGGAGCTTTTCTGAGTCAGTGTTTTCAGTTTCCTACTCCTGAGGAATCTGGGGGTTGAGAAATGGAAAAGGAGCTCCCATGTTGGACAAGTCACTGAGACTCCTGAGCTGTAACTTGGAATGCACAAGTGCTTCTGTAAGCAACTTCCTAAAGTGCTTTCGACTTCTGCTCTGCTTTTGACAGAAGCAGCATCACTTCTGCTGGACCCATCTGTTTTTTCTTCATCTGCCCTTTTCCACCTGCAAAAAAAAAACGTTGCCCAGTCAGTGCGCTGCAAACAGGCAGGTTTCTCTCAGGCCACAGTGAGTGCACAGACATTCGGATGGAGTGGTGACAGGGAAGTCATGAATGGATTTCTGATGTTGAGTCTACTGTTTTGAAATCAGAAAATGTGGTGTTGAAGTCATCGTTGGCCTTTGAGAGGGAAACAGGAGAAAAATCGGATAAATTTGTTGCTAAAAATGAGCTGCTTCAAACTGAGGTTGACCACCTTAAAAGTCTTGTTCAAATTTGGGTGATTATGAAACAGTCAACTCACGGATTACCCCCATCAATACTAGACAATGCCCGCAGTATAAAGGCATAAAGCCCTCCCAGCCCCTCCAGGAACCCTCAAATCCCATCCCGGTCCCACAGGACACTCCCAACTTCCCCTTAAACCCTCCGAGGCCCCCAGACTGCCTCCCAGACCCACAAAAACCCACAAGATGCCCCCAAACCCCTCCCAGTTACCTCCAGCCCTCCCAGGACCTTTCAAACCCTCTCCTAGTTGCCCCCTTCCCCTTGAGTATGCCCCCAAACTCTCTCCCAGTTCCTTCCCACATCCCCGACGATTCCCCAAAACCCCTCACAGCTGCCCCAATCTCCCCAACCTCCCTCCCAAACCCCCAAACTCCCCCAAACACCTTCCCACTTACCCCCACAACCTCCAACCCCTTCTCAGCCTCCCCATTCCTTCCCAAAGCCCCTCCCAGTTGCCGGCCCATCCCCCAGGCTCGGGTGAGGAGGTGCCCCAGGCTGACGGGCCCGCCCAGACAGGGGCGATTCCAGCAGCATGTCAGGAGCCACCCCCTGCCCCGAAAACTCCCGCCCACCCTGGAGCCACCTCAGCTGCCCCTGCAGGGGAGAAATCCAGGCCGGAGCAGAGCAGGGGGCAGGGCCGGGCTGGGACCTCGATGGACGGGGGCACTGGGAGAGCAGGGGAGAGACCGGGATGGGCTGAGGGGGCACTGGGAGAGAGGGGAGACACTGGGATGGGCTGAGGGGGCACTGGGAGGGAGAGGGGAAAGTTTTTTGCCCCTTTCCTGGGCACTTGAATACCCTCTGCACCCCCATTTCCGACCGTGCCGGCTGTCCTTCCCCCACAAGCCATGAACAGGTTTTGGGGTTCCCTCGTGGGTCGCAGCCAATAGAACGGCTCTGCTGGAATGACGTCATTGCCAAATTCTGCTGGGCCCCTGTCCTTGTGCCAGTGAGTCACCCAATAGAACGTCGAAACTTCCGCGGGGTTGCCGAGAGTGGGGCGGTGATGGCGAGGGAGGGGAGGATCGGGATTGAACCCGATTGGTCCTGATCGATCCCGGCCCCAGGGTCTCCCCCCGCCGCGCTGTTTTTCACGTGCGGCCCCAACGAGGCCATGGTGGTGTGGGGTGAGTTCAGGGGGTCCGGGGGTTCCTGGTGACCCCTCCGAATCTCCCCCAAGACTCTCGGGAACCGCCCAGATCCCCCCCAAGACTCCTGGGGACCCTCCGCCTTTCCCCCTCCTCCCCCAAATCTCCTGTGCATCCCTTTAACCCTTGAAAATCTCCTGGGACCACCTCAGACCCCCAGACTCCCTCCTGGGGACCCCCAAACACTCTTCAGGACTCCGGGGTCCCTCCCGACCCCCTCCTAGAGTCTTTTGGGTGTCACCAACCCTTTACGGCGGATTCCTCCGTCCATTTTTCCACCCCAGACTGCTGGGGGTCCACCCCACCAAGAAACTACTGGGAACTCCCCAGTGTCCCACCACGAGATTCCTGGGTCCCTCTCCCCCCCAACCTCCTGTGGGTGCCCCCATCCTTTCTTCCCCTCGAAAATATTCTTGGGGGTCCCCCAATGTCTCCTCCAGCCCCCATCCTGCCAGGGATGGATTTGGGGGGATCTCCTTCCCCTTCCCTCTGACCCGAAGGCAAATGCCCTCCTGTCCTTCTTCCTTCGCCCCCAGGCAGAAAAGAGAAGAGAAACAGCCAGTTGGCCCTGGCAGGTGTGGGTGTGTGCAGGCTGTGGTTGAGTGGTTGAGAAGGGAGAGGAGGGGGCTGGTGTTTGGGCCAAGTCCAGCAGGTGATGTCTTTTGTATCTGGCAGTCCTTGGTCAGCTCCACGACCATCCAGCTGTCAGTGTTCATGACATACCCATCAGCCCTTCTCTTCTTGGCTCCTACACTTGCCAACCCTAAGCTGCTCCTAAGTTGTCTTGCTGTCAGTTCATAAAGAGGTCTTGTCAAGTGTTACTGATTTAGAAACTAAAGCCTGACATCTTTGTCTTTGCCAAAGATGTGTGTGAAAGGGCAGTGCTGTTGCAAAGCAGTGTTGAGCTTCACATTGGGTGACTTGGTAGCTTCCTCTGCATCACCCATGCACCCTGGGTTTCTTTGAAAAGTACTTCTCACTCCAAATGTGACACCACATTAGCCTGTAGGACATCCTGTCCCCAAATGGATAACTGTAAATATTAATAATTAAAAAGTGACCCCCTCCATTATTCAAGAAAAGCTTGTATCTCTGTACTAAAAGCATCCAAGGGTCACGTCCCCGAGTTTTCTATCTGACAAGGGTTTGGAGGGGCTGCTTTGTGCAGGGAACCCTTTGGGGGCCCCTTGCACATGGGTAGGGCTGCACTCTGGGGGTGTGGGGCTTTGGTTCTTGGGTTGCCAGGGGCCACTGTGAGTCACTGAGCCGGGCTGGGGACAATGGGCAGAGCTGGTTGGGACAGGCTGTGGCACCTGTGACATAAAAGGGAAGTGTCCCCGTGGGGCAGCTCTGCAGGGCCCATCAGGGGATGCTGCCCAGTGCAGCCTGTGCTGTGGGGAGCACGCACTCAGGGAGAGGCTAGGCCGGACGAGGGCCGGGGCAGCAAGGCCGCCCCAGGGAGTGGGTTCTACCCCTGCCTGCAGGGGCGCCTTGGGCAGGGCCCAGTGCTGCTGCTGGGGCAGGGGGTGAGACCTTGACGCCTGCCAACTTCCTGGGCCCCTGTCCTTGCTGCGCCACATCCCCGAGGCTCCATCCCCGCTCCCCCAGCCCCAACCAAGCCCTTCTCTGTGTCCTCCTGCAGGCCATGGCTTTCACAACATTCCTTTTGGTGCTTGTGCAAAGCATCATCCAGTCCCTGCAGGCGGTCGGGGAGGGGCTGCACAAGACTCAGTGAGCTTGGAGGTCTTTTCCAAGCTGAAGGACTCTTGGATTCTGTGATTGTGTGCTGGATTCAGCTGGGTCTGTGTTAGCAGCATTAGTTTGCTCCCAAAGTTTCCTCGCTGTCAGCTCTTGTGGCCTAAGGCTTGAGCTCCTTTAACTCCTTGTGCTGAGCTACTGATGGGAAACGAGAGGCCTCTGCGAGTAGATTCCTGGTGTTCCCTGTAGAACAGTGAGGGAGAAGGTGTAGTCAAGTGGGAAGAGGAGTACTGTTTGTGTGTGGCCTCCTATGTGGCCTTGGCGCCTTTGAGGGGCTTGAAGGAGAAAAGAGCTTTGTTAAAGTGAGAAGTGAAATAGTGTGTTGGTTGTTCTCTCTGCAGGGAGAAGGTGTCGGTGGGGGAGGGGTCAGAGAGTGGGGGAGAGGCCGTAAAGTGGGGGAGGGGTCACAGAGTGGGAGAGGGGTCAGAGAATGGGGGAGGGGTCACAGAGTGGGAGAGGAGCCACAGAGTGGGGGAAGGACCATAAAGTGGATGAGGGGTCATAGAGTGGGGGAGGGGCCATGAAGTGGGAGAGGGGTCACAGAGTGGGGTAGGGGCTACAGAATGGGGAAGGGGCCACAGAATGGGGAAGGGGCCATAAAGTGTCGGAGGGGCCACGAGGTGGGGGAGGCGTCACAGCCTGGACTCAGGGGGTCAGGGTAGTGACCTCGGGGAGGGGGAGGGGTCAGGGCATGGGGTGGGGGTCTCACCTGATCCCGGGGCTATCGGGGCCATGGCAGGGCCGAACCTGGTGGGGACACCCAAGTTTTTCCCAAATTTCCCCTCATTTTTCCCAATTTTTCATCCATTTCTCCCAAATTTCCCACTCTTTCCCCAATTTTCCCCCCATTTCTCCCATTTTTCCCAAATTTCCCCATTTTTCTCAATTTTTCCCCATTTTTTTCCAAATTCCTTCCATTGTTCCCAAATTTCCCCCATTTTTTCCCATTTTCCCCAAATTTCCCCCCATTTTTCCCAACTTTCCCCAATTTTTCATCCAATTTTACCCAAATTCCCCCTTTTTTTCTCAATTCACCCCATTTTTCCCAAATTTCCCCATTTTCCCCAAATCCCGCCATTTTTTCCCAATTTTTTCCTAAATTTCCCCTAATTTTTCCCAATTATCCCCCATTTTTCCTGATTTTTCACCCGTTTTCCCCAAATTTCTTACTTTTTTCCCAGTTTTCCCTCCATTTCCCCTCAAAATCCCCCATTTTTCCAAATTTCTGACTTTTTCCCCAAAATTTCCCCTGTTTTTCCACATTTTCCCAGATTTTCCCCCAGTTTTCCTAAATTTCCCCCCATTTTTCCCCATTTTTATCAATTTTCCCCAAATTTCCCACTTTTTTCTCAAATTTTCCTCCATTTTTCCCAATTTTTCATTCGTGTTCAACAAATTTCCCACTTTTTTCCCCAATTTTTCCCCATTTTCCCCAAAATTCCTGTTTTTTCCCCCCATTTTTTCCCACTGGGGAAATTTGGGAAATTTGGAAAACTGGGGACCCAAAAATCCAAGAAAATGTGGGGAAATGGGGGAAAAATGTGGGGAAAATCTGGAGAAAAATCTGTGAAAATGTGGGAAAAATGGGGGGAAATCAGGAAAATGGTGAAAAATGTGGGAAAATGTGGGAAAATGGGGAAATTGCGAAAAATTCTGGGAAAAATGTGAGAAAAATCCGGGGAAATGGGGAAAAATGGGGGAAAATGTGGGAAATTCTGGGGAAAATGGGGAAAAATATGGGAAAATATGGAAAAATGAGGAAAAAAAGGGGGAAAATGGGAAAAATGTTTGAAAATCTGGGAAAATGTGGGAAAAATGGGGGGGAAATCTGGGAAAATGGGGGGAAATGGAGAAAAAACCTGTGAAAATGGGGAAAAAATTGGGAAAAAAATGGGAAAATGGGGAAAAATTGGGAAAAACCCTGGGAAATTCTGGGGAAAATGGGAGAGAATCTGGGAAAAATGTGGAAAAAATGGGGGGGAAAGGGGAAAAAATGGGAAAAATGGGGGAAAATCGGGAAAAAATGGGGGGAAAATGGGGAATATTCTGGGAAAATCTGGAAATATGGGGAAAAAATCTGAGAAAAATGGGGAAAAATCTGGGAAAAATGGGGGAAAATGAGGAAAAATCTGGGAAAATGTGGAAAAAAAGTGGGAAAAATCATGGAAAATGGGGGGAAATTGGGAAAAAATCCGGGGAAATGTGGGAAAAAAAGGGGGGAAATCTGGGAAAATGGGGAAAATAATTGGGAAAAAATCTGGGAAAAAATGGGAAAAATGAGGAAAAATCTGGGGAAATAGGGAGAAAATCTGGGAAAATGTGTGAAAAAATTTGGGAAAATGTGGGAAAATGGGGAAAAATCCGAGAAAATGGGGGCAAAATGGGGAAAAATCTGGGGAAAATGGGGAAAATGGGGAAAAATCTGGGAAAATGTGAAAAAATTGGGAAAAACTGTGGGAAAATGGGGGAAATGAGGAGAAATCCCTGAAAATGGGGGAAAATGAGGAAAAATGTGTGAAAATGAGAAAAAATGGGAAAAAAATCCGGAAAAATGGGGAAAATCGGGAAAAATCAAGGAAAATGGGGGAAAATCTGGGAAAATGTGGGAAAATGTGGGAAAATCTGGAAGAAAATCTGGAGAAAAATCTGAGAAAATGTGGGAAAAATGGGAAAAAATGTGGGAAAAATCTGGGAAAATGTGGGAAATTCTGGGAAAAGTGGAGGAAAAATCTGGGGAAAATCCGGGAAAATGGGGAAAAAATAGGGAAAAATCTGGGAAAATCTGGGAGAAATCTGGGGAAATGGGGACAAACTGGGGGGGAAATGCTGGAAATTCTGGGGAAAATGGGGGGAAATGGAGCAAAATGGGAAAAAATCCCAGAAAATGGGGAAAAATGGGGAAAGATTTAAAAAAATGGGAAAAAATCTTGGGAAAATCTGGGAAAAATGGGAAAAAATCTGGGAAAATCTGGGAAAAATGAGGAAAAATCTGGGAAAATGTGAAAAAAATGGGAGAAAATCCAGGAAATGGGGAAAATGGGGAAAGATAAAAAAAATTTTGGGAAAATGAGGAAAATATGGGAAATTCTGGGAAAAATCCAGGAAAATGGGGGAAAAAAATCTGGGCAAATCTGGGAAAAATGTGAGAAAAAATCGGGGAAAATGTGGAAAAAATGGGAAAAAAAATCTGGGAAAATCTGGAGAAAAATGTGTGAAAATGTGTGAAAATGTGGAAAAATGTGGAAAAAATGGGGAAAAATCTGGGAAAATGGGGAAAAATGGGAAAAAATCTGGGAAAATGCAGGAAAATTGGGAAAAATCTGGAAAATGGGGGGGAAATGGGGAAAAATTCAGGAAAATGTGGAAAAATGGGTGAAAATCTGGGAAAAATGGGGAAAATGGGGGGAAATGTGGAAAAATGGGGGAAAATGTGGAAAAACTGGGTTAAACTGGGAGGAACTGGGAGAAACTGGGCCAGAGGGAAAGGGATGTTGCCATGGAAATGTGAGCCCGCCCCACCCCCACCCAGCCCAGCGCCCACGCGGGGGGGAACTGGGTTAAACTGGGCCATACTGGGAGGCACTGGGGGGGACACTGGGAGTTACTGGGAGCTACTGGAAGCTACTGGGGAGGTCACTGGGGTTACTGGGATGGACACTGGAGTTACTGGGAGCTACTGGGGGGGTCACTGGGGTTACTGGGATGGACACTGGGGTTACTGGGAGCTACTGGGGGGGTCACTGGGGTTACTGGGAGTTACTGGGAGCTACTGGGGGGCTTACTGGGAGTTACTGGGAGCTACTGGGGTGGACACTGGGGTTACTGGGAGTTACTGGGATGGACACTAGGATTACTGGGAGTTACTGGGAGCTACTGGAGTAGACACTGGGGTTACTGGGAGCTACTAGGAGCTACTGGGTGGGTCACTGGGGTTACTGTTGGGGTCGCTGGAGATACCGGAGGCATTACGGGGGTTACTGGGAGCTACTGGGAGCCACTGGGAGCGGCCCATCCCCCTCCCTCCCCAAGGTCACCCCAAGGACACGGAGGGGGGGGGAGGGGGGGAAGCCCTGCCCTCTCCCAGTCCCCCCCAGTCTCTCCCAGTTCCCTCCCAGTCCCTCCCAGTACCTGAACTGGTCACACTGGGAGCGGCTCCAGGTCCCCCCTCCAGTTTGGGCCCCCAGGGCTATTCTTGGGACCCGGTGACGTCACTGGGGGGGAGGGGCCTCGAGGGGGCGGCCCCTCCCCTCTCCCTTCCCAGTACAGACCAATAAGGGACCAGTAACGGCCCCAGTGGGGGGGGGAGGGGAAGGAGGGAACACTGAGGGTGGGGATGGAGCAGGATGGTCCTTGAGCGTGGGGGAAGGGCAGGACCGTCCCTGAGGGTGGGGGAGGGGTAGGCAGGTCCCTGAGGGTGGGGGAGGGGCAGGAGGGACCCCGAGGTGGGGGGAGGGGCAGGAGGGTCCTGAGGGTTGGGGAGGGGCAGGGAGGGACCCTGAAAGTGAAGGAGGGGCCCTGAGGGTCCCTGAGGGTGGGGGAAGGGTAGGAAGTTCTCCAAGGGTGGGGGAGGGGCAGGAGAGTCTCTGAGGTTGGGGGAGGGGTCCTGAGGGCCCCTGAAGGTGGGGGAGTGGCAGGGAGGGCTCCTGAGAGTGGGGGAGGGGTAGGAGGTTCACTGGGGGGAGGGGAAGGAAGGGACCCTGAGGGTGGGGGAGGGACAGGAGGGACCCTGAGGGTTGGGGAGGTGCAGGAAGGGGGGGGAGGGGCTTTGGGGGGGCCCTTAAAGGTGGGGGGAGGGGCTGAAAGTGGGTCCATCATTGGGAGGGGACACGCCCACCCAAAACCCAGTAAGTCCCAGTTGAGCTCCCAGTTCAGGGAGGGGGAGAGGATGCAAAAGACATGCCCACTTGCAGAGGCTATGGTCACCATGGGATGGGACACGCCCAATAGGAGAGACCACGCCCATCTAAAGAAGGGACACGCCCACCCCCAAACCACTAAGTCCCAACTGAGTTCTGCCTTAACTGGTCCTTACTGGTCCCACCACCCCATTCCGCGTTCCAGTGACCCGTACTGGTCCATACTGGTTTATACTGGTCTATCCTGGTTTATACTGGTCTGTCCTGGTCTGACCTTGATGGAGATGCTGAAGTGCTCCCAACCCCCTTAACTGGTCCTTACTTGTCCCACCATCCCATTTCGTGTTCCAGTGACCGGTACTGGTTTATGTTGGTCTATACTGGTCCATACTGGTTTATACTAATCTATACTGGTCTATACTGGTCTGTACTGGTCTGACGTTGACGGCGATGCTGAAGTGCCCCCAACCCCCTTAACTGGTCCTTACTGGTCCCACCGCCCCATTCCCCGTTCCAGTCACCTGTACTGGTCCATACTGGTTTATACCGGTTTATACTGGCCCTTACTGGTCTATACGGGTCTATACTGGTTTATACTGACCTGACCTTGATGGAGATGCTGAAGTGCCCCCAACCCCCTTAACTGGTTCTTACTGGTCCCACCACCCCATTCCCCGTTCCAGGGACCCGTACTGGTTTATACTGGTTTATACTGCTCTACCCTGGTTTATACTGGTCTGTACTGGTCTGACCTTGATGGAGATGCTGAAGTGCCCCCAACCCCCTTAACTGGTCCTTACTGGTCCCACCACCCTGCTCGCTCTTCTAGTGACCTGTACTGGTCCATACTGGTCCATACTGGTCCGTACTGGTTCTTTACTGGTCTATACTGGTCTATACTGGTCTATAATGGTCTACACTGGTCTATACTGGTCTATAATGGTCTGACCTTGATGGAGATGCTGAAGTGCCCCCAAGCCCCTTAACTGGTCCTCATCGGTCCCACTGCCCCATTCCCCATTCCAGTGACCCTTATTGGTCTATACTGGTCCATACTGGTTTATACTGGTCTCTACCGATCTATACTGGTCTATGCTGCTCTGTACTGGTCTGACCTTGATGGAGATGCTGAAGTGCGCCCAACCCCCTTAACTGGTCCTTACTGGTCCCACCGCCCTGCTCCCCATTCCATTGACCCATACTGGGTCGTGGTGGCAAGAACCCCAGCAGGAGCCAGGTGGGGTCTTCCTGCCATTGGATGAGTGCTCTGGGAGGTCAGGGCTGCTCACAGATCCAGATCACACCAGCACATTTCCAAGAGCACTGTCAAATGGGAAGGGCAAAGCACAATTATTAGGAAGGAATGGAGCTTTTCTCAGTCAGTGTTTCCAGTTTCCTACTCCTGAGGAATCTGAGGGTTGAGAAATGGAAAAGAAACTCTCATGTTGGACAAGTCACTGAGACTCCTGAGCTGTAACTTGGAATGCACAAGTGCTTCTGTAAGCAACTTCCTAAAGTGCTTTCGGCCTCTGCTCTGCTTTTGACAGAAGCAGCATCACTTCTGCTGGACCCATCTGTTTTTTCTTCATCTGCCCTTTTCCACCTGCCTGAGGTTTCTCTCAGGTCAGAGCACAGACGTTTGAATGGAGTGGTGACAGGGAAGTCATGAATGGATTTCTGATGTTAAATCTACTGTTTTGAAATCAGAAAATGTGGTGCTGAAGTCATCGTTAACCTTTGAGAGGGAAACAGGAGAAAAATCGCATAAACTTGTTGCTAAAAATGAGCTGCTTCAAACTGAGGTTGACCACCTTCAAAGTCTTGTTGCACCAGAGTGCAGAGAGAAAACTGTTGCTAAAAAAACAGGCTCCTGGTTTGGTCAGGCAACTTCATAAACCAGTGTCTTACCCTGGCATTGAGACTTGGGAAACCACAGAGAACCCTGATTCTAAGTCTCAGGAGAGAAAGAAACAAGGAGAATTTGAAGTTCAACTGATGTTTCTAGAGTCTCCCAGCTTTCCTCACATTCATGAAAATAGACTGAGTGATCCCCGTGATAATGAACAAAGGGAAGATTATTCTTTACCTCCCTCAATTTCCTTTGTGCCTGATACTGAATCCACTAAAAAACCTTGGACACAAAAAGAGAACCCGACCCAGAAAACAACTCAATTCATTCTGATTCAAGTGGTTAAAGAGCAGAAGCATTATGGCGATAAACCTGGACAAATTAAAAGCCAACCAGTGAAATCCTATCAATATATCACATACCTTGGGATTCCACTTTGTTCTCATCAACAGTTAATACAATTTCCAATGGATATGGGGACAAAATGTTGGCAGCAAAATGCCAAAGATGGGATTAAAACCCAGACGAAAAAGAATTAAAATCACTGGAGTAAAAGAAGAAACCAGTCCTCAACCAAGAGCTTCACCCTGTTACTGTTTTGTTGATATTACCTTTTTGCTTTTTATTCTAATAATCATATTGTATGTTAAAATTTGGATGATTATGAAACAGTCAGCTCACTGATTACCCCCATAAATACTAGACGATGCCCGCAGTATACACCCGTCCCAGCCCCTCCAGGAGCCCTCAAATCCCATCCTGGTCCCACAGGACACTCCCAACTTCCCCTCAAACACTCCGAGGCCCCCAGATTGACTCCCAGATCCAGAAAACTCCTGCTGCCTGCCCATGGAGTGCCCAGTGTGGCCCACCAACTGCACCACAAAGCCAAAGCTTCCAGGGTTTCTTTCCTGGGAATTAGGGCTGTTGTTTCCTGTTTTCAACCATGCCTCCCAACTGATAGCCCAACTCCCAAACTGCTAGCATGCCTGTTGATACAGAATTGTTAAAATAAACCTTGCCAGTATATGTTTTCAGACACCGATTATTTAGTGTCGTTTCACTTTAATCCACCCCAAGGGAATTATTAATAAAACCCTGAGTTACCCCCTCTCCCCTTTTCCTGGGGCGGGTTGTAACACCAATCAGTACTGACTCCGCCCAGTAGGCATAGCAAAGGAAGTTTCCTTTTGGTTTAGGGTTTAGTGTTAGGTTTAGGGTTAGGGTTAGGGTTTAGCGTTAGGGTTTAGGGTTTAGGGTTTAGGGTTAGGGTTAGGGTTAGGGTTAGGGTTAGGGTTAGGGCTAGGGCTAGGGCTAGGGCTAGGGCTAGGGCTAGGGTTAGGGCTAGGGTTAGGGTTTAGGGTTTACGGTTTAGGGTTAGGGTTAGGGTTAGGGTTAGGGTTAGGGTTAGGGTTAGGGTTAGGGTTAGGGTTAGGCAGAACGTGTCACAATGCGCGATCTAACAATCGCTGATTAGTATGTAGGGTTAGAATGTGGCAGAATCTGTCCCAATTCGCGATCTAACAATCGCGGGTTTAACCCATTCCAGACACGCAGCTGTCCCCAATAAGCCCCTCTTGGGCTATAAGCCCAATTCACTGCCCACCGCTGTCAGAATCTTTTACTGTTTCTCTTGGGTGTCTGCTTTTGCTGTTGCTGTTCTGTTGCATGTCTGGCAGAATACCCACCGCCGTCTGGTATGTACTCTGCTTATATAGAGCACTGGCCCCGCCCACTGGGCGGAGCCAAGAGACGGAGTCAGCGCTGATTGTTCTGCGTCACTGGCTCCGCCTACTGGGCGGAGTCAGTGCTGATTGGTCCACACAGTAACTGCAAGCTATGCGCAAACTCTTTTCCTTAACCCTCACCTTAAAAGGGAGACTGGAAGCGATGCGCAAACCCTATTCCCTGACCGTAACCCTAAAAAAGAGACTGCAAGCTATGCGCAAACCCGATTCCCTGACCCTAACCCTAAAAAAGAGACTGTAAGGTTAGGGTTAGGGTTAGGGTTAGGGTTAGGGTTAGGGTTAGGGTTAGGGTTAGGGTTAGGGTTAGGGTTAGGGTTAGGGTTAGGGTTAGGGTTAGGGTTAGGGTTAGGGTTAGGGTTAGGGTTGGGGTTAGGGTTAGGGTTAGGGTTAGGCAGAACGTGTCACAATGCGCGATCTAACAATCGCTGATTAGTATGTAGGGTTAGAATGTGGCAGAATCTGTCCCAATTCGCGATCTAACAATCGCGGGTTTAACCCATTCCAGACACGCAGCTGTCCCCAATAAGCCCCTCTTGGGCTATAAGCCCAATTCACTGCCCACCGCTGTCAGAATCTTTTACTGTTTCTCTTGGGTGTCTGCTTTTGCTGTTGCTGTTCTGTTGCATGTCTGGCAGAATACCCACCGCCGTCTGGTATGTACTCTGCTTATATAGAGCACTGGCCCCGCCCACTGGGCGGAGCCAAGAGACGGAGTCAGCGCTGATTGTTCTGCGTCACTGGCTCCGCCTACTGGGCGGAGTCAGTGCTGATTGGTCCACACAGTAACTGCAAGCTATGCGCAAACCCTTTTCCTTAACCCTCACCTTAAAAGGGAGACTGGAAGCGATGCGCAAACCCTATTCCCTGACCGTAACCCTAAAAAAGAGACTGCAAGCTATGCGCAAACCCGATTCCCTGACCCTAACCCTAAAAAAGAGACTGTAAGGTTAGGGTTAGGGTTAGGGTTAGGGTTAGGGTTAGGGTTAGGGTTAGGGTTAGGGTTAGGGTTAGGGTTAGGGTTAGGGTTAGGGTTAGGGTTAGGGTTAGGGTTAGGGTTAGGGTTAGGGTTGGGGTTAGGGTTAGAGTTAGGGTTAGGCAGAACGTGTCACAATGCGCGATCTAACAATCGCTGATTAGTATGTAGGGTTAGAATGTGGCAGAATCTGTCCCAATTCGCGATCTAACAATCGCGGGTTTAACCCATTCCAGACACGCAGCTGTCCCCAATAAGCCCCTCTTGGGCTATAAGCCCAATTCACTGCCCACCGCTGTCAGAATCTTTTACTGTTTCTCTTGGGTGTCTGCTTTTGCTGTTGCTGTTCTGTTGCATGTCTGGCAGAATACCCACCGCCGTCTGGTATGTACTCTGCTTATATAGAGCACTGGCCCCGCCCACTGGGCGGAGCCAAGAGACGGAGTCAGCGCTGATTGTTCTGCGTCACTGGCTCCGCCTACTGGGCGGAGTCAGTGCTGATTGGTTCACACAGTAACTGCAAGCTATGCGCAAACCCTTTTCCCTAACCCTCACCTTAAAAGGGAGACTGGAAGCGATGCGCAAACCCTATTCCCTGACCGTAACCCTAAAAAAGAGACTGCAAGCTATGCGCAAACCCGATTCCCTGACCCTAACCCTAAAAAAGAGACTGTAAGGTTAGGGTTAGGGTTAGGGTTAGGGTTAGGGTTAGGGTTAGGGTTAGGGTTAGGGTTAGGGTTAGGGTTAGGGTTAGGGTTAGGGTTAGGGTTAGGGTTAGGGTTAGGGTTAGGGTTAGGGTTAGGGTTAGGGTTAGGGTTAGGGTTAGGGTTAGGGTTAGGGTTAGGGTTAGGGTTAGGGTTAGGGTTAGGGTTAGGGTTAGGGTTAGGGTTAGGGTTAGGGTTAGGGTTAGGGTTGGGGTTAGGGTTAGGGTTAGGGTTAGGCAGAACGTGTCACAATGCGCGATCTAACAATCGCTGATTAGTATGTAGGGTTAGAATGTGGCAGAATCTGTCCCAATTCGCGATCTAACAATCGCGGGTTTAACCCATTCCAGACACGCAGCTGTCCCCAATAAGCCCCTCTTGGGCTATAAGCCCAATTCACTGCCCACCGCTGTCAGAATCTTTTACTGTTTCTCTTGGGTGTCTGCTTTTGCTGTTGCTGTTCTGTTGCATGTCTGGCAGAATACCCACCGCCGTCTGGTATGTACTCTGCTTATATAGAGCACTGGCCCCGCCCACTGGGCGGAGCCAAGAGACGGAGTCAGCGCTGATTGTTCTGCGTCACTGGCTCCGCCTACTGGGCGGAGTCAGTGCTGATTGGTCCACACAGTAACTGCAAGCTATGCGCAAACCCTTTTCCTTAACCCTCACCTTAAAAGGGAGACTGGAAGCGATGCGCAAACCCTATTCCCTGACCGTAACCCTAAAAAAGAGACTGCAAGCTATGCGCAAACCCGATTCCCTGACCCTAACCCTAAAAAAGAGACTGTAAGGTTAGGGTTAGGGTTAGGGTTAGGGTTAGGGTTAGGGTTAGGGTTAGGGTTAGGGTTAGGGTTAGGGTTAGGGTTAGGGTTAGGGTTGGGGTTAGGGTTAGAGTTAGGGTTAGGCAGAACGTGTCACAATGCGCGATCTAACAATCGCTGATTAGTATGTAGGGTTAGAATGTGGCAGAATCTGTCCCAATTCGCGATCTAACAATCGCGGGTTTAACCCATTCCAGACACGCAGCTGTCCCCAATAAGCCCCTCTTGGGCTATAAGCCCAATTCACTGCCCACCGCTGTCAGAATCTTTTACTGTTTCTCTTGGGTGTCTGCTTTTGCTGTTGCTGTTCTGTTGCATGTCTGGCAGAATACCCACCGCCGTCTGGTATGTACTCTGCTTATATAGAGCACTGGCCCCGCCCACTGGGCGGAGCCAAGAGACGGAGTCAGCGCTGATTGTTCTGCGTCACTGGCTCCGCCTACTGGGCGGAGTCAGTGCTGATTGGTTCACACAGTAACTGCAAGCTATGCGCAAACCCTTTTCCCTAACCCTCACCTTAAAAGGGAGACTGGAAGCGATGCGCAAACCCTATTCCCTGACCGTAACCCTAAAAAAGAGACTGCAAGCTATGCGCAAACCCGATTCCCTGACCCTAACCCTAAAAAAGAGACTGTAAGGTTAGGGTTAGGGTTAGGGTTAGGGTTAGGGTTAGGGTTAGGGTTAGGGTTAGGGTTAGGGTTAGGGTTAGGGTTAGGGTTAGGGTTAGGGTTAGGGTTAGGGTTAGGGTTAGGGTTAGGGTTAGGGTTAGGGTTAGGGTTAGGGTTAGGGTTAGGGTTAGGGTTAGGGTTAGGGTTAGGGTTAGGGTTAGGGTTAGGGTTAGGGTTAGGGTTAGGGTTAGGGTTAGGGTTAGGGTTGGGGTTAGGGTTAGGGTTAGGGTTAGGCAGAACGTGTCACAATGCGCGATCTAACAATCGCTGATTAGTATGTAGGGTTAGAATGTGGCAGAATCTGTCCCAATTCGCGATCTAACAATCGCGGGTTTAACCCATTCCAGACACGCAGCTGTCCCCAATAAGCCCCTCTTGGGCTATAAGCCCAATTCACTGCCCACCGCTGTCAGAATCTTTTACTGTTTCTCTTGGGTGTCTGCTTTTGCTGTTGCTGTTCTGTTGCATGTCTGGCAGAATACCCACCGCCGTCTGGTATGTACTCTGCTTATATAGAGCACTGGCCCCGCCCACTGGGCGGAGCCAAGAGACGGAGTCAGCGCTGATTGTTCTGCGTCACTGGCTCCGCCTACTGGGCGGAGTCAGTGCTGATTGGTCCACACAGTAACTGCAAGCTATGCGCAAACCCTTTTCCTTAACCCTCACCTTAAAAGGGAGACTGGAAGCGATGCGCAAACCCTATTCCCTGACCGTAACCCTAAAAAAGAGACTGCAAGCTATGCGCAAACCCGATTCCCTGACCCTAACCCTAAAAAAGAGACTGTAAGGTTAGGGTTAGGGTTAGGGTTAGGGTTAGGGTTAGGGTTAGGGTTAGGGTTAGGGTTAGGGTTAGGGTTAGGGTTAGGGTTAGGGTTAGGGTTAGGGTTAGGGTTAGGGTTAGGGTTAGGGTTGGGGTTAGGGTTAGAGTTAGGGTTAGGCAGAACGTGTCACAATGCGCGATCTAACAATCGCTGATTAGTATGTAGGGTTAGGGTTAGGGTTAGGGTTAGGGTTAGGGTTAGGGTTAGGGTTAGGGTTAGGGTTAGGGTTAGGGTTAGGGTTAGGGTTAGGGTTAGGGTTAGGGTTAGGGTTAGGGTTAGGGTTAGGGTTAGGGTTAGGGTTAGGGTTAGGGTTAGGGTTAGGGTTAGGGTTAGGGTTAGGGTTAGGGTTAGGGTTAGGGTTAGGGTTAGGGTTAGGGTTAGGGTTAGGGTTAGGGTTAGGGTTAGGGTTAGGGTTAGGGTTAGGGTTAGGGTTAGGGTTAGGGTTAGGGTTAGGGTTAGGGTTAGGGTTAGGGTTAGGGTTAGGGTTAGGGTTAGGGTTAGGGTTAGGGTTAGGGTTAGGGTTAGGGTTAGGGTTAGGGTTAGGGTTAGGGTTAGGGTTAGGGTTAGGGTTAGCAAGGGTTAGGGTTAGGGTTAGGGTTAGCAAGGGTTAGGGTTAGGGTTAGTTAGGGTTAGGGTTAGGGTTAGGGTTAGGGTTAGGGTTAGGGTTAGGGTTAGGGTTAGGGTTAGGGTTAGGGTTAGGGTTAGGGTTAGGGTTAGGGTTAGGGTTAGCAAGGGTTAGGGTTAGGGTTAGGGTTAGCAAGGGTTAGGGTTAGGGTTAGTTAGGGTTAGGGTTAGGGTTAGGGTTAGGGTTAGGGTTAGGGTTAGGGTTAGGGTTAGGGTTAGGGTTAGGGTTAGGGTTAGGGTTAGGGTTAGGGTTAGGGTTAGGGTTAGGGTTAGGGTTAGGGTTAGGGTTAGGGTTAGGGTTAGGGTTAGGGTTAGGGTTAGGGTTAGGGTTAGGGTTAGGGTTAGGGTTAGGGTTAGGGTTAGGGTTAGGGTTAGGGTTAGGGTTAGGGTTAGGGTTAGGGTTAGGGTTAGGGTTAGGGTTAGGGTTAGGGTTAGGGTTAGGGTTAGGGTTAGGGTTAGGGTTAGGGTTAGGGTTAGGGTTAGGGTTAGGGTTAGGGTTAGGGTTAGGGTTAGGGTTAGGGTTAGGGTTAGGGTTAGGGTTAGGGTTAGGGTTAGGGTTAGGGTTAGGGTTAGGGTTAGGGTTAGGGTTAGGGTTAGGGTTAGGGTTAGGGTTAGGGTTAGGGTTAGGGTTAGGGTTAGGGTTAGGGTTAGGGTTAGGGTTAGGGTTAGGGTTAGGGTTAGGGTTAGGGTTAGGGTTAGGGTTAGGGTTAGGGTTAGGGTTAGGGTTAGGGTTAGGGTTAGGGTTAGGGTTAGGGTTAGGGTTAGGGTTAGGGTTAGGGTTAGGGTTAGGGTTAGGGTTAGGGTTAGGGTTAGGGTTAGGGTTAGGGTTAGGGTTAGGGTTAGGGTTAGGGTTAGGGTTAGGGTTAGGGTTAGGGTTAGGGTTAGGGTTAGGGTTAGGGTTAGGGTTAGGGTTAGGGTTAGGGTTAGGGTTAGGGTTAGGGTTAGGGTTAGGGTTAGGGTTAGGGTTAGGGTTAGGGTTAGGGTTAGGGTTAGGGTTAGGGTTAGGGTTAGGGTTAGGGTTAGGGTTAGGGTTAGGGTTAGGGTTAGGGTTAGGGTTAGGGTTAGGGTTAGGGTTAGGGTTAGGGTTAGGGTTAGGGTTAGGGTTAGGGTTAGGGTTAGGGTTAGGGTTAGGGTTAGGGTTAGGGTTAGGGTTAGGGTTAGGGTTAGGGTTAGGGTTAGGGTTAGGGTTAGGGTTAGGGTTAGGGTTAGGGTTAGGGTTAGGGTTAGGGTTAGGGTTAGGGTTAGGGTTAGGGTTAGGGTTAGGGTTAGGGTTAGGGTTAGGGTTAGGGTTAGGGTTAGGGTTAGGGTTAGGGTTAGGGTTAGGGTTAGGGTTAGGGTTAGGGTTAGGGTTAGGGTTAGGGTTAGGGTTAGGGTTAGGGTTAGGGTTAGGGTTAGGGTTAGGGTTAGGGTTAGGGTTAGGGTTAGGGTTAGGGTTAGGGTTAGGGTTAGGGTTAGGGTTAGGGTTAGGGTTAGGGTTAGGGTTAGGGTTAGGGTTAGGGTTAGGGTTAGGGTTAGGGTTAGGGTTAGGGTTAGGGTTAGGGTTAGGGTTAGGGTTAGGGTTAGGGTTAGGGTTAGGGTTAGGGTTAGGGTTAGGGTTAGGGTTAGGGTTAGGGTTAGGGTTAGGGTTAGGGTTAGGGTTAGGGTTAGGGTTAGGGTTAGGGTTAGGGTTAGGGTTAGGGTTAGGGTTAGGGTTAGGGTTAGGGTTAGGGTTAGGGTTAGGGTTAGGGTTAGGGTTAGGGTTAGGGTTAGGGTTAGGGTTAGGGTTAGGGTTAGGGTTAGGGTTAGGGTTAGGGTTAGGGTTAGGGTTAGGGTTAGGGTTAGGGTTAGGGTTAGGGTTAGGGTTAGGGTTAGGGTTAGGGTTAGGGTTAGGGTTAGGGTTAGGGTTAGGGTTAGGGTTAGGGTTAGGGTTAGGGTTAGGGTTAGGGTTAGGGTTAGGGTTAGGGTTAGGGTTAGGGTTAGGGTTAGGGTTAGGGTTAGGGTTAGGGTTAGGGTTAGGGTTAGGGTTAGGGTTAGGGTTAGGGTTAGGGTTAGGGTTAGGGTTAGGGTTAGGGTTAGGGTTA
>NW_026138442.1:0-46990 GCF_025592945.1 Manacus candei
GGCCCCCGCCTGCCCTTTTCCAAGATGGCGCCCGCGCCACCACCACGTGTCCCCAGGGCGTGGCCGCCTTGCCCGCTTGCCCTCACCCAACATGGCGCCCGCTCCCCCGTGTTAATCAACGGCGCTGAAGCCGCCGGCGCGTTGCCCGGATGTGCCCTCCCATTTGCCCTCACCCAAGATGGCGCCGCTCTCCCGTGGTTTTCAATGGGGGTGAAGCCGCCGCCCGGGCGTGGGCGGGGCTTCGCCGCCGGATGTGGCGTCACGGCGGAGCCGCCCGCGAGCGGGGAGCGGAGCGGGCCGGGGCCAAGATGGCGGCGCCGGGGCTGGGCCGGCCCTGAGGGGCCGTGAGGGGCCGGAGGGGCCCCCGGGCATGGCGGGCTCGACCGGGCCGTAGGGGGGGCCCCGCCGCTCCCCCCGCGCCGCTCCGCGGGCCGCTGCCGCCGCCGGAGCCTTCCCGGGGCTTCCCCCGAGCTTCCCCGGGGCTCAGCCGGGCGCTCCCCGGGGCCTTTCGGGGGAGAATCGAGGCCTCGCCGGGGCCGTTTGAGGGAGAACCGGGGCCTTTCGGGGTGAAACGGATCCTCCCCGGGGCCTTTCGGGGTGAAACGGATCCTCCCCGGGGCCTTTCGGGGTGAAACGGACCCTCCCCGGGGCCTTTCGGGGTCGAACCGGGGCCTCCCCGGGGCCTCCCGAGGCTTTAACGGGGAGGGAAAAATCCCCCCGCCCTCCCCGTTTTGCGCCTTTCTCGCTGTAATTTTGGGTTGATTTCAGCCGAAATCGGGGCTTTTTTTTTTCTGTTGGTTTTTTATTTTATTTTTTTTTTGATGTTTAACCGGCTGCCAAGCCGGTTTTCCCGGGATTTCAGGGCAAAAAAACCCAACAAAAACCGGGATTAACGGCGCGGGAGGAGGAGGAGGAGGAATGGGATGAAATTTAAAGGGTTTTTTCGCTCGAACGAGGGTTTTTTTGGCTTTTCCACTGAGGTTTTTTCCCTCGGACTCGCCCCGATCCGGGAACAAGGGAATCCAATCCCTCGGGAATGGTGTCCCTGAAAACAGGACTGACTTAAGGGGAACCCCGGACTCGGTTTTTTTTCCTCGATAAATTATTAATTAGGGAATTAAAAAGGGTGTTTTTGGGGGTGGAGGGGGGGAAAGGATCGAGAGGTTTTTGGGCAGCCCAAGGACCGAGCGATCCCAACCTCTGGAATTCTGGCTTGGAAGTGGAACTTTGGGAGCCTCTGCCGGGGATTTTTGGGGAGTTTATTTAAGCAAAGGAGGAGAAAAGGGGATTGAAGGTTCCTGGGATTGAGGATTTCCCGGGATTCGGCGTCGGGGGCCGGCTGGAAGCGCTCCGGGGTCAGGTGGGTGCTCCTGGAATTTTGGGGGGGAATTTTCCTGGGGTTTTGGGGATTTGTCCTTCCCTCTGTTGGGCTTGGGGGGTGGGGATGGATCCAGGGAGGGTTGGGATGGATCCAGGGAGGGTTGGGATGGATCTGGAGAGGGTTGGGATGGATCCAGAGAGGGTTGGGATGGATCCAGGGATGGTTGGGATGGATCTGGAGAGGGTTGGGATGGATCTGGAGAGGGTTGGGGTGGATCTGGAGAGGGTTGGGATGGATCCAGAGAGGGTTGGGATGGATCTGGAGGGTCAGGATGGACCTGGGGATGGTTGGGATGGATCCAGAGAGGGTTGGGATGGATCCAGAGAGGGTGGGGATGGAGTTGGAGAGGGTGGGGATGGATCTGGAGAGGGTTGGGATGGATCTGGAGAGGGTTGGGATGGATCCGGAGAGGGTTGGGATGGATCCAGAGAGGGTTGGGATGGATCCAGGGATGGTTGGGATGGATCTGGAGAGGGTTGGGATGGATCCGGAGAGGGTTGGGATGGATCTGGAGAGGGTTGGGGTGGATCTGGAGAGGGTTGGGATGGATCCAGAGAGGGTTGGGATGGATCCAGGGATGGTTGGGATGGATCTGGAGAGGGTTGGGATGGATCTGGAGAGGGTTGGGATGGATCCGGAGAGGGTTGGGGTGGATCTGGAGAGGGTTGGGATGGATCCAGAGAGGGTTGGGATGGATCTGGAGAGGGTTGGGATGGATCTGGAGAGGGTTGGGATGGATCCAGAGAGGGTTGGGATGGATCTGGAGGGTCAGGATGGACCTGGGGATGGTTGGGATGGATCCAGAGAGGGTTGGGATGGATCCAGAGAGGGTGGGGATGGAGTTGGAGAGGGTGGGGATGGATCTGGAGAGGGTGGGGATGGATTCAGAGAGGGTTGGGATGGATCCAGAGAGGGTTGGGATGGAGCTGGAGAGGGTTGGGATGGATCTGGAGAGGGTTGGGATAGATCCAGAGGGTCAGGATGGATCCAGAGAGGATTGGGATGGATCCAGAGGGTCAGGGTGGATCTGGAGAAGCTCAGGATGGATGTGGAGGAGCTCAGGATGGATCCAGAGGAGCTTGAGATGGATCCAGAGGGTCAGGATGGATCCAGAGGGGCTCTGGATGGATCTGAGGGGGCTTGGGATGGACTTGGAGAAGCTCAGGATGGATCCAGGGAGGTTCAGGATGGATCTGGGGGGGTCGGGATGGACCTGGAGAAGCTCAGGATGGATCCAGGGAGGTTCAGGATGGATCCAGAGGGTTGGGATGGGTTTGGAGAAGGTCAGGATGGATCCAGAGGGGCTTGAGATGGATCCAGAGGGTCAGGATGGCTCTGGAGAAGCTCAGGATGGATCCAGAGGGTCAGGATGGATCCAGGGAAGCTCAGGATGGATCTGGGGAGTTGGGATGGATCTGGAGAGGATTGGGATGGATCCAGAGGGACTTCAGGTGGATCCAGGAGAGGCTCAGGATGGATCCAGAGGGTCAGGATGGATCTGGAGAGGATTGGGCTGGATCCAGAGGGGCTTGAGGTGGATCCAGGAGAGGATTGGGATGGATCTGGAGGGTCAGGATAGATCCAGGGAAGCTCAGGATGGATCTGGAGATGGTTGGGATGGATCCAGAGGGGCTCAGGATGGATCCAGGGAGGCTCAGGATGGATCCAGAGGGTCAGGATGGATCTGGAGAGGATTGGGCTGGATCCAGAGGGGCTTGAGGTGGATCCAGGAGAGGATTGGGATGGATCTGGAGGGTCAGGATGGATCCAGGGAAGCTCAGGATGGATCTGGAGATGGTTGGGATGGATCCAGAGGGGCTCAGGATGGATCCAGGGAGGCTCAGGATGGATCCAGAGGGTCAGGATGGATCTGGAGAAGCTCAGGATGGATCCAGGGAAGCTCAGGATGGATCCAGGGAAGCTCGGGATGGATCCAGGGGGGCTCAGGTTGGAGCTGGAGAGCATTGGGATGGATCCAGAGGGTCGGGATGGATCCAGAGAGGATTGGGATGGATCTGGAGTGGTTGGGATGGATCCGGAGAGGGTTGGGATGGGTCCAGGGGAGGGTCAGGATGGATCCAGAGGGTCAGGATGGATCTGGAGATGGTTGGGATGGATCTGGAGAAGCTCAGGATGGATCTAAGGAGGGTCAGGTTGGATCCAGAGGGGCTTGAGATGGATCCAAGGAGGCTTGGGATGGATGTGGAGAAGCTCAGGATGAATCCAGAGGGGCTCAGGATGGATCTGGAGAAGCTCAGGATGGATCTAAGGAGGGTCAGGATGGATCCAGAGGCTCAGGATGGATCCAGAGGGTCAGGATGGATCCAGAGGGGCTCAGGGTGAATCCAGAGGGGCTCAGGATGGATCCAGAGGCTCAGGATGGATCCAGGGAAGCTCAGGATGGATCCAGAGGGGCTCCCCATGGATCCAGAGGGACTCAGGATGGATCCAGAGGCTCGGGATGGATCCAGAGGGGCTCCCCATGGATTCTCCTGCTGTGCCTGAGCCGGTTCTCCCGACTGGGGCTGATCATCCCCCTCTGGAAAACTTTGGGAAGCCCAGCCCAGCCTTGGAAAAGGGGATTGGGGGGAATCCAGGGCTGGGATCCGGGCAGGCCTCGGGAATTCCCACCTTGGAAAAGGGGATTGGGGGGAATCCAGGGCTGGGATCCGGGCAGGCCTTGGGAATTCCCACCTCGGAGCAGCCCTGGAATTTGTGGCATTCCTGGAGAGAAAATCCTGGGATTTGGGGGGATTTTGGGAGCAGTTCCTGGAGGGAAAATCCTGGGATTTGGGGGGATTTTGGGAGCAGTTCCTGGAGGGAAAATCCCGGGATTTGGGGGGATTTTGGGAGCAATTCCTTGAGGGAAAATCGCGGGATTTGGGGGGATTTTGGGAGCAATTCCTGGAGGGAAAATCCCGGGATTTGGGGGGATTTTGGGAGCAATTCCTGGAGGGAAAATCCCGGGATTTGGGGGGATTTTGGGAGCAATTCCTGGAGGGAAAATCCCGGGATTTGGGGGGATTTTGGGAGCAATTCCTGGAGGGAAAATCCCGGGATTTGGGGGGATTTTGGGAGCAGTTCCTTGAGGGAAAATCCCTGGATTTGGGGGGATTTTGGGAGTAATTCCTTGAGGGAAAATCCTGGGATTTAGGGGGATTTTGGGAGCGGTTCCTGGAGGGAAAATCCCTTTCTTTGGGACATCTTGGAATCCCTGGTTTTGGGATGTCTTGGGATCCTTGTTTTTGGCTGAGGATCCCAATTTTTGGGGTGCCTGAATGTCCCTTTTTTTGGGATATCTGGGGATCCTTGTTTTTGGCTGAGGATCCCACTTTTTGGGATGCCTGGGGATCCCTTTTTTTGGGATATCTGGGGATCCTTGTTTTTGGCTGAGGATCCTGTTTTTGGGATGTCTTGGGATCCCTGTTTTTGGGATGTCTGGGGATCCTTGTTTTTGGCTGAGGATCCTGTTTTTGGGATTCCTGGAGTTTCCTGTTTTTGAGGTGCCTGGTGCTGGATTCTGGGCTCATCCATTGACCCCAAACCCCATATCCAGAGGGAAGGGATGGACTTTGGCCTGACCCATCACCCCCACATCCAGAGGGAAGGGATTTGAGGGATGGATTCTGGGCTGATCCATTAACCCCAAACCCCATATCCAGAGGGAAGGGCTGGATCCTGGGCTGATCCCTTAACTCCAAACCCCATATCCATAGGGAGGGGATTTGAGAGCTTATCCATTGACCTCATATCATAGGAAAGGGCTTTTCCCAGGTGGATTTTGGGGTGATCCCTTAACCCCCCATCTCTAGGGAAGGGATCTGAGGGCTGGATCCTGGGTTGATCCATTACCCCATATCCATAGAGAAGGGCTTCTCCCAGATGGATTTTGGGCTGACCCATCACCCCCACATCCCTAGGGAAGGGATTTGAGGGCTGGATCCTGGGCTGATCCCTTAACCCCACATCCCCAGGGAAGGGATTTGAGGGATGGATTTTGGGCTGACCCATTGACCCCATATCCACAGGGAAGGGATTTGAGGGCTGGATTCTGGGCTGATCCCTTAACCCCAAACCCCATATCCAGAGGGAAGGGCTTCTCCCAGGTGGATTCTGGGCTGATCCCTTAATCCCCCATCCCTAGGGAAGGCATCTGAGGGCTGGATCCTGGGCTGATCCCTTAATCCCCCATCCCTAGGGAAGGGGTTTTCGGGCTGGATCTCAGGCTGACCCATCACCCCCCATCCATAGGGAAGGGATTTTCGGGCCGGATCCCGGGCTGACTCATCGCCCCCCATCCCTAGGGAAGGGATTTGAGGGCTGGATCCTGGCCTGATCCATTAACCCTGTATCCAGAGGGAAGGGATTTTCGGGCTGGATCTCAGGCTGACCCACCACCCCCCATCCCCAGGGAAGGGATGGATCCCGGGCTGACCCATTGACCCCATATCCACAGGGAAGGGATCTGAGGGCCGGATCCCGGGCTGACTCATCACCCCCCATCCCCAGGGAAGGGATTTGGGGGCTGGATCCTGGTCTGACCCTCCACCCCCCATCCCCAGGGAAGGGATTTTCGGGCTGCATCCTGGGCTGACCCCACACCCCCCATCCCCAGGGAAGTGATTTTCGTGCCGGATCCCAGCTGACCCCCCACCCCGTCCCTCCCTCCCCTCTCCAGGCCCCCCCCGCCATGGCCTCCCACCGCAAGCGCTCGGGGCCGTCGCCGCCCTCGCCCTCCTCGCCCTCCTCCTCCTCCTCCTCCTCCTCCTCCTCCTCCTGGTCGTGGCCGGAGGAGCGCGGGGAGCGGGAGCAGGGCCTGTACAGCCTGCACCGCATGTTCGACATCGTGGGCGCCCACCTGACGCACCGCGACGTGCGCGTCCTCTCCTTCCTCTTCGTCGACGTGCTGGACGAGGCCGAGCGGGGCCGGATCCGCAGCGGGCGCGACTTCCTGCTGGCCCTGGAGCGGCAGGGCCGCTGCGACGAGAGCAACCTGCGCCAGCTGCTGCAGCTGCTGCGCATCATCACCCGCCACGACCTGCTGCCCTACGTCAGCCTCAAGAGGAGACGGGCTGGTGAGTGGGGTATCGTGAGATATGGGGTCAGAGTGATGGTATATGGGGTGAGAGTGATGGTATATGGGGTCAGTGCCAACCTGCGCCAGCTGCTGCAGCTGCTGCGCATCATCACCCGCCACGACCTGCTGCCCTACGTCAGCCTCAAGAGGAGACGGGCTGGTGAGTGGGCATGGTGTGATATATGGGGTCAGAGTCATGGTATATGGGGTATGTGGGGTCAGTGTGATACCCTGTGGGGACAGTGTCACCATATGTGGGGTCAGTGCCATGACCTGCTGCCCTACGTCAGCCTCAAGAGGAGACGGGCTGGTGAGTGGGGTACCGTGAGATATGGGGTCAGAGTGACAGTATATGGGATATGTGGGGTCAGTGTGATACCCTGTGGGGTCAGTGCCCCGACCTGCTGCCCTACGTCAACCTCAAGAGGAGACGGGCTGGTGAGTGGGCATGGTGTGGTATATGGGGTCAGAGTGATGGTATATGGGGTATGTGGGGTCAGTGTGATACCCTGTGGGGTCAGTGCCAACCTGCGCCAGCTGCTGCAGCTGCTGCGCATCATCACCCGCCACGCCCTGCTGCCCTACGTCAGCCTCAAGAGGAGACGGGCTGGTGAGTGGGCATGGTGTGATATGGGGTCAGTGTCACCATATATAGGGTCAGCGTCATGATATATAGGGTCAGTGTCATGATATATGGGGATATGTGGGGTCAGTGCCACGCCCTGCTGCCCTACGTCAGCCTCAAGAGGAGACGGGCTGGTGAGTGGGGTATCGTGATATGGGGTCACAGTTGTGATATATGGGGACATGTGGGGTCAGTGTGATACCCTGTGGGGACAGTGTCACCATATGTGGGGTCAGTGCCACGCCCTGCTGCCCTATGTCAGCCTCAAGAGGAGACAGGCTGGTGAGTGGGCATGGTGTGATATATGGGGTCAGGGTCATGATATATGGGGTCAGAGTCACAGTATATGGGGTCAGTGCCAACCTGCGCCAGCTGCTGCAGCTGCTGCGCATCATCACCCGCCACGACCTGCTGCCCTACGTCAGCCTCAAGAGGAGACGGGCTGGTGAGTGGGCATGGTGTGATATGGGGTCAGTGTCACCATATATAGGGTCAGCGTCATGATATATGGGGTCAGTGTCATGATATATGGGGATATGTGGGGTCAGTGCCACGACCTGCTGCCCTACGTCAGCCTCAAGAGGAGACGGGCTGGTGAGTGGGGTATCGTGAGATATGGGGTCAGGGTCACGGTATATGGGGTATGTGGGGTCAGTGTGATACCCTGTGGGGTCAGTGCCACGACCTGCTGCCCTACGTCAGCCTCAAGAGGAGACGGGCTGGTGAGTGGGCATGGCGTGATATATGGGGTCAGAGTGATGGTATATGGGGTATGTGGGGTCAGTGTGATACCCTGTGGGGTCAGTGCCAACCTGCGCCAGCTGCTGCAGCTGCTGCGCATCATCACCCGCCACGACCTGCTGCCCTACGTCAGCCTCAAGAGGAGACGGGCTGGTGAGTGGGGTATTGTGAGATATGGGGTCAGAGTGACGGTATATGGGGTCAGAGTCACCATATGTGGGGTCAGTGTGATACCCTGTGGGGTCAGTGCCACGCCCTGCTGCCCTACGTCAGCCTCAAGCGGAGACGGGCTGGTGAGTGGGCATGGCGTGATATATGGGGTCAGGGTCATGACATATGGGGTCAGAGTCACAGTATATGGGGTCATGTGGGGTCAGTGTGATACCCTGTGGGGTCAGTGCCACGCCCTGCTGCCCTACGTCAGCCTCAGGTGGCGCCCCGGTGAGTGGGATATCGTGATATGGGATGGGATGGGATGGGATGGGATGGGATGGGATGGGATGGGGGGGATGGGATGGGATTGATGGGATGGGATTGATGGGATTGGATGGGATGGATGGGATTGTGTGTGTGATACTCCAAATCCAGGTGTTGGGATAATCCCTGGATGATCAATCCCTGGATAATCGGTCCCTGCACAATCCATCCCTGGACAATCCCTGGACAATCCATCCTGGACAATCCCTGCACAATCCCTGCACAATCCATCCCTGGACAGTCCATCCACAGACAATCCATCCTGGACAATCCCTGCACAATCCATCCCTGGACAGTCCATTCCTGGACAGTCCCTGGACAATCCCTCCCTGGACAATGCCTGGACAATCCCTGGACAATCCCTCCCTGGACAATCCCTGGACAATCCCTGGACAATCCCTCCCTGGACAATCCCTGGACAATCCCTGGACAATCCATCCCTGGACAGTCCATTCCTGGACAATCCCTGGACAATCCCTGATAATCCCTCCCTGGACAATCCCTCCCTGCCCTCCCCTCCCCATCCCGTTGTTTTGGGGCCGTTCCCGACCCCCCCATGGAGTTTTTCCCTGGACAATCCCTCCCTGGACAATACCTCCCCATCCTGGTGTTTTGGGGCCGTTCCCGACTCCCCCAAGGAGTTTTTCCCTGATAATCCCTCCCTGGACAATCCCTCCCTCCCCATCCCGTTGTTTTGGGGCCGTTCCCGACCCCCCCATGGAGTTTTGCCCTGGACAATCCCTCCCTGGACAATCCCTCCCTCCCCTCCCTCTCCTGGTGTTTTGGGGCTGTTCCCGACCCCCCCATGGAGTTTTTCCCTGATAATCCCTCCCTGGACAATCCATCCTGGACAATCCCTGGACAGTCCATCCCTGGACAATCCTTGATAATCCCTCCCTGGACAATCCCTCCCTGGACAATCCCTCCCCATCCCGTTGTTTTGGGGCCGTTCCCGACCCCCCCATGGAGTTTTTCCCTGGATAATCCATCCCTGGACAATCCCTCCCTGGACAATCCCTCCCTCCCCATCCCGTTGTTTTGGGGCCGTTCCCGACCCCCCCATGGAGTTTTTCCCTGATAATCCCTCCCTGGACAATCCCTCCCTCCCCATCCCGTTGTTTTGGGGCCGTTCCCGACCCCCCCATGGAGTTTCCCCGCCGTGTTCCCGTTGTTGTTCCCAGTGTGCCCGGACCTGGTGGACAAGTACCTGGAGGAGACGTCCATCCGCTACGTCACCCCCCGCGCCCCCGGGGACGCCCCGCCCGGCCTGGGGCACCCCCCAAAATCAGGTGGGGGCCATGGGGGGGGAATATTTGGGATTTGGGGTCACCCTCGGGGGGGGGGTTATCCCGATTTTCCAGCCCTGGGTTCCCTGGGAATGCAGGGACACAGCTCGGGGGGTGGGGGAGATCCCGAGGTTTGGGGTGGTAGGGGCCATTCCTGGATCTCTGGGGGGGGTTTGGGGGGTCATTTGGGGTCCCCCTGTAATGGAGGAGGAGATTTGGGATCCCCTGTAATGGGGGATGAGATTTGGGGTCCCCCTGTAATGGGGGTGACATTTGGAGTCCCCCTGTAATGGGGGGTATATTTGGGGTGCCCTGTGAGGGGGAGTATATTTGGGGTCCCCCTGTAATGGGGGTGAGATTTGGGGTCCCCCTGTAAGGGGGGTGAGATTTGGGGTCCTCCTCTAACAGGGGGTGAGATTTGGGGTCCCCTGTAATGGGGGGTGTATTTGGGTGTAATGGGGGGTATATTTGGGGTCCCCTGTAATGGGGGGTATATTTGGGGTGCCCTGACCCCCCCTTGTCCCCCCAGTGCCTGCCCCCCACCCCTCGCTGTGCTGCCCCCCGGGGGGTGAGATTTGGGATTCCCTGGTAATTGGGGATGAGATTTGGGGTCCCCTGTAATGGGGGGTATATTTGGGTGTAAGGGGGGGTATATTTGGGGTCCCCCTGTAATGGGGGGTATATTTGGGGTCCCCTGTAATGTGGGGTATATTTGGGGTGCCCTGACCCCCCCTTGTGCCCCCCAGTGCCTGCCCCCCACCCCTCGCTGTGCTGCCCCCCGGGGGGGCCCCAGCTGGGCCCGAAGCGCCCGGGCCGGGCCCGGAACCTCCTCGGGAACCAACGGAAAAGGAGGAAGTCGGTGACCCCGGATCCCAAGGAAAAACAGACCTGTGGTGAGGGAAAATGGGATTGGGGGGGGGAAACTGGGATTGGGGGGGGAAAAACTGGGATTGGGGGGGTTGGATCCCAAGGGAAAACAGACCTGTGGTGAGGGAAACTGGGATTTGGGGGGGTTGGATCCCAAGGGAAAACAGACCTGTGGTGAGGGAAACTGGGATTTGGGGGGGTTGGATCCCAAGGGAAAACAGACCTGTGGTGAGGGAAACTGGGATTTGGGGGGGTTGGATCCCAAGGGAAAACAGACCTGTGGTGAGGGAAAATGGGGTTTGGGGGGGAAAAACTGGGATTGGGGGGGAAAAACTGGGATTGGGGGGGATCTGGGACTGGGGGGGGTTGGATCCCAAGGGAAAACAGAGCTGTGGTGAGGGACTGGGGGGAAAATGAGATTTGGGGGGGAATCCTGGGGTTGGAGGGGGGGATTGGATCCCAAGGGAAAACAGGGCTGTGGTGAGGGGATTGAGGGGGGAAATGGGATTGGGGGGGCCCAATTTTGGTAAAAACAAGGATTTCAGGGTAGGAAACCCCCCTGATTTTGGTAAAAACACAGATTTCAGGGTAGGGAACTGGCCCAATTATGGTAAAAACAGGGATTTCAGGGTAGGAAACCAACCTGATTTTGGTAAAAACAGGGATTTCAGGGTAGAAAACCAACTTGATTATGGTAAAACCAGGGATTTCAGGGTAGGAAACCAACTGGATTTTGGTAAAAACAGGGATTTCAGGGTAGGAAACCAACCTGATTATGGTAAAAACAGGGATTTCAGGGTAGGAAACCAACCTGATTTTGGTAAAAACACGGATTTCAGGGTAGGAAACCAACCTGATTATGGTAAAAAAATGGATTTCAGGGTAGGAAACCAACCTGATTTTGGTAAAAACAGGGATTTCAGGGTAGAAAACCAACTTGATTATGGTAAAACCAGGGATTTCAGGGTAGGAAACCAACTTGATTATGGTAAAACCAGGGATTTCAGGGTAGGAAACCAACTGGATTTTGGTAAAAACAGGGATTTCAGGGTAGGAAACCAACTGGATTTTGGTAAAAACAGGGATTTCAGGGTAGAAAACCAACTTGATTATGGTAAAACCAGGGATTTCAGGGTAGGAAACCAACCTGATTTTGGTAAAAACAGGGATTTCAGGGTAGGAAACCAACTGGATTTTGGTAAAAACAGGGATTTCAGGGTAGGAAACCAACCTGATTTTGGTAAAAACATGGATTTCAGGGTAGGAAACCAACCTGATTTTGGTAAAAACACGGATTTCAGGGTAGGAAACCAACCTGATTTTGGTAAAAACAGGGATTTCAGGGTAGAAAACCAACTTGATTTTGGTAAAAACAGGGATTTCAGGGTAGGAAACCAACCTGATTATGGTAAAAACACGGATTTCAGGGTAGGAAACCAACCTGATTTTGGTAAAAAAATGGATTTCAGGGTAGGAAACCAACCTGATTTTGGTAAAAACAGGGATTTCAGGGTAGAAAACCAACTTGATTATGGTAAAACCAGGGATTTCAGGGTAGGAAACCAACTGGATTTTGGTAAAAACAGGGATTTCAGGGTAGGAAACCAACCTGATTTTGGTAAAAACATGGATTTCAGGGTAGGAAACCAACTGGATTTTGGTAAAAACAGGGATTTCAGGGTAGGAAACCAACCTGATTATGGTAAAAACAGGGATTTCAGGGTAGGAAACCAACTGGATTTTGGTAAAAACAGGGATTTCAGGGTAGGAAACCAACTGGATTTTGGTAAAAACACGGATTTCAGGGTAGGAAACCAACCTGATTTTGGTAAAAACAGGGATTTCAGGGTAGGAAACCAACCTGATTATGGTAAAAAAATGGATTTCAGGGTAGGAAACCAACTGGATTTTGGTAAAAACAGGGATTTCAGGGTAGAAAACCAACTTGATTATGGTAAAACCAGGGATTTCAGGGTAGGAAACCAACTGGATTTTGGTAAAAACAGGGATTTCAGGGTAGGAAACCAACCTGATTTTGGTAAAAACAGGGATTTCAGGGTAGAAAACCAACTTGATTATGGTAAAACCAGGGATTTCAGGGTAGGAAACCAACTGGATTTTGGTAAAAACAGGGATTTCAGGGTAGGAAACCAACCTGATTTTGGTAAAAACAGGGATTTCAGGGTAGAAAACCAACTTGATTATGGTAAAACCAGGGATTTCAGGGTAGGAAACCAACTGGAATTTGGTAAAAACAGGGATTTCAGGGTAGGAAACCAACCTGATTATGGTAAAAAAATGGATTTCAGGGTAGGAAACCAACTGGATTTTGGTAAAAACAGGGATTTCAGGGTAGGAAACCAACCTGATTTTGGTAAAAACAGGGATTTCAGGGTAGAAAACCAACTTGATTATGGTAAAACCAGGGATTTCAGGGTAGGAAACCAACTGGATTTTGGTAAAAACAGGGATTTCAGGGTAGGAAACCAACCTGATTTTGGTAAAAACAGGGATTTCAGGGTAGGAAACCAACCTGATTATGGTAAAAAAATGGATTTCAGGGTAGGAAACCAACCTGATTATGGTAAAAAAATGGATTTCAGGGTAGGAAACCAACTGGATTTTGGTACAACCCCAGATCTCAGGGTGGGCTCCCTGATTTTTGGGATTTTTTCCCCCTCTCCCCCCTCCCAGACATCCGCCTGCGGGTGCGAGCCGAGTACTGCCAGCACGACTCCGCCCTGCAGGGCAACGTCTTCTCCAACAAGCAGGAGCCCCTGGAGCGGCAGTTCGAGCGCTTCAACCAGGCCAACACCATCCTCAAGTCCCGCGACCTGGGCTCCATCATCTGCGACATCAAGTTCTCCGAGCTCACCTACCTGGACGCCTTCTGGCGGGATTACATCAACGGCTCCCTGCTCGAGGCCCTCAAGGGCGTCTTCATCACGGACTCGCTCAAACAGGCCGTGGGCCACGAGGCCATCAAGCTGCTGGTCAACGTGGACGAGGAGGATTATGAGGTGGGACGCCAGAAACTCCTGAGGAACTTGATGCTCCAAACGGCTCCCTGAGGGGAGGAGAGGGGGGGGTTTGCCTGCCTTTTTGGTTTTTTTCTTTTCACCCCACCTCCTTCTTTTCCCTGCCTTTTTTTTTTTTCCCTTTTTTTTCCTTTCTTTTCCCTTTTTTTCCTTTCTTTTCCCTTTTTTTTCCTTTCTTTTCCCTTTTTTCCTTTCTTTTCCCTTTTTTTTCCTTTCTTTTCCCTTTTTTTCCTTTCTTTTCCCTTTTTTTTCCTTTCTTTTCCCTTTTTTTTCTTTCTTTTCCCTTTTTTTCCTTTCTTTTCCCTTTTTTTCCTTTCTTTTCCCTTTTTTTTCCTTTCTTTTCCCTTTTTTTCCTTTCTTTTCCCTTTTTTCCTTTCTTTTCCCTTTTTTTTCTTTCTTTTCCCTTTTTTCCTTTCTTTTCCCTTTTTTTCCTTTCTTTTCCCTTTTTTTTCTTTCTTTTCCCTTTTTTTCCTTTCTTTTCCCTTTTTCCTTTCTTTTCCCTTTTTTTCTTTCTTTTCCCTTTTTTTCCTTTCTTTTCCCTTTTTTTCCTTTCTTTTCCCTTTTTTTCCCCTCACGTTTTTTTCCCCTCCTCTTTTCCCGCCTTTTTTTGTTTTCCCGCCTTTTTCCTTTTCCCACCTTTTTTGTTTTCCCGCCTTTTTCCTTTTCCCACCTTTTTCCTGTTCCCACCTTTTTTCTGTCCCCACCTTTTTCCTGTTCTCATCTCTTTTTCTGTTCCCACCCTTTTTCCTGTTCCTGCCCTTTTTTTCTGTTCCCACCCTTTTTTTTGTTTTCCCACCTTTTTTTTTATTTTCCCACCCTTTTCCTGTTCCTGCCCTTTTTTGTCTTCCCGCCTTTTTTGTTTTCCCACCTTTTTTTGCTTTCCCACCTTTTTCTGTTTTCCTGCCCTTTTTCTGTTCCCACCTTTTTTTGTTTCCCTTTTTTGTTTTCCCGCCTTTTTTTGTTTCCCACCTATTTTCTGTTCCCACCTTTTTCATTTTCCCACCTTTTTTTTTGTTTTCCCGCCTTTTTTTTGTTTCCCCGCCTTTTTTTTCCACCTTTTTTTATTTTCCTGCCCTTTTTTCTTTTCCCTTTTTTTGTTTTCCCACCTTTTTCCTGTTCCTGCCTTTTTTTCTTTTCCTGCTTTTTTCCTGTTCCCGCCTTTTTTCTGTTCCCGCCATTTTGTTTTCCTCCATTTTGTTTTCTCACCTTTTTCCCCCCCCTTTTTTCCCTTTTTTTTTTTTCCCACCTTTTTTTCTTCTTCCCCCTTTCCCCACCTTTTATTTTCCTGCCTTTTTTCCTCCTCCCCCCTTTTTTTCCTCTTTCCCCCCCTTTTTTCCCTTTTTATCCCCCTTTTTTCCCCCCTTTCCCCCTCAGAGTTTCTTTCTCTGGATTTTCCTCCTCCTCCTCCTTTTTCTTCTTCTCCTTCAGGTTTTTTTGGGGTTGTTTTCCCAGAGGCAATCCCGGTGGGATCTGGGGGGTCGGAGGTGTGTGGGGAGCGCTGGAATATTCTGGAATTCCACCCTTTCTGCCCCGTCCCTTCCTCCTCCTCGTCTTTTCCATGTTTTCCCCCCCCCAATTTTCTTTTGTATCCGTTAAAAACCCCCAAAAGAGGCAAAAATCCCCTCGGATGGCCCGAGGGACCCGGCGGGATTGGGGGCTCGGAGCTGCAGGGAGCCCTGGAATCTCGGAATATTCCAGAATTCCTCCCTTTTCCCGCCTCAACTCCTCGTGTTTTCCACGTTTTCCCCCCCGTTTTCTTTCGTGTCCATTAAAAACAACAACAAAAAAAAAAGGCAAAAATCCCGTTGGTTCCCCTGAGGGTGGGATTTTGGGGGGGGGGGGAGCACCGGAATATTCTGGAATTCCGCACTTTTTGCCCTGTCGGTTCCTCCTCCTCGTGTTTTCCCATGTTTTTCCCCCCCCCAATTTTCTTTTGTACCCATTAAAAAACCACCAAAAAAAAAAGGCAAAAAAGCCCCTGTTGCTGCCACACGGTGGGATTTGGGGGGTTGGAGCCGCAGGGAAGCCCTGGAATATTATGGAATATTCTGGAATTCCTCCTCCCTTGGGCCCTGTCGCTTCCTCCCTCTCCTTGTGTTTTCCATGGTTTTTTCTCCCCCTATTTTTCTTTTATATTCATTAAAAACAAACAAAAAAAAAAAAAGGCAAAAATCCCCTTGAGTTCCCTTGGGGGGGTTTGGGGTTGGAGATCCAGCAGAATATTCCAGAATCCCTCGCTTTATTCCTGTCAGACTCCTTCCTCTCCTCGTGATTCCCGGGGGGTTTTCCCTCTTTTTTCCACCTTTTCTTTCCCATCCACTAAAAACAACAACAAAAAAGGGCCAAATTCCCGGGTTTTGGGGTGATTTTCCCCTCAGTTTGTCCTCAATTTTTCCCGTTTCCCCCCCAAATTCCGTTTTTTCCCTGGGGGGGTGTTCAGGATTCACCCCAAAAATTGTGATTGAGCCCCCCAAAAATGGCCTTTTCCCACAAAAAATGGCCACTTCCCTCCTAAAACAGTCGTTTTAACCCCAAAACCGGCCATTTTCCTCAAAAAAATTCCCATTATACACCTAAAAATAACCATTTTCCCCCAAAAAATTCCCGTTATACACCAAAAAATAACCATTTTCCCCCCAAAATGGCCTTTCTCACCCCCCAAAAATGGCCATTATACCTCAAAACTGGCCATTTCACCCCAAAAAAATGGCATTGCACCCCAAAAATTACCATTTAATCACTAAAAACGGCCCCCCCTCCCCAACAATTCAGCCACATTTTGGGGTCATTTCCTGTCATTTCTGTATTTTTAAAATCACAGCAGAACAAAAATCCCCCCTCGAGGCTCCTCCTCCCTCCAGGACCCCCCAAATTCGGGAGGAACCCCAAAAAAGAGGGCAGGACCCCCCCCCAAAAAAGGGGGGCGTGGCTTTGGCGCTGGGGGCCCCGAGTTGCCACATTTTGGGGGAAAAGGGGCTGATTTAGGGCAAATTGGGGCAAAATAGGGATTTTTAGGGCGCCAGTGTCACCCCTGGGGTGACCCCAAAAAGGGGGTGACCCCCAGGAAAGGGGAGGGACCCCAAAAAGAGGGGGGACACCCCATTGCTGGGGTGCTGAGCGGGTCGTTCTGGGGAGAAAGGGGCTGATTTGGGGCAAATTTGGAGCTGATTTGGGGCAGATTTGGGGATGGTTTGGGGCAGATTTGGAGCTGATTTGGGGCAGATTTGGGGATGGTTTGAGGCAAATTTGGAGCTGATTTGGGGCTGATTTGGGGCAGGTTTGGGGCTGACTCGGGGCAGATTTGGGGCTGATTTGGGGCAGACTTAGAGGAGATTTAGAGCCGATTTGGGGCAGATTTGGGGATGGTTTGGGGCAGATTTGGGGCTGATTTGAGGCAGATTTGGGGCTGATTCAGGGCAGACTTAGAGGAGATTTGGGGCTGATTTGGGGTGATGCAGATTTGGGCTCAAATGCAGGTTTTAGGACCCCAGTGCCCCTGGGCAGCCGTAGAGGTTGATTTGGGGCAGATTTGGGGCACATTTGGGTACATTTGGGCACATTCAGGGCCCCGGTGCCCCCAGGCAGCCGTAGAGGTTGATTTGGGGTGGATTTGGGGCACATTTGGGTAGATTTGGGGCAGATTCAGGGCCCCGGTGCCCCCGGGCAGCCGTAGAGGTTGATTTGGGGCACATTTGGGGCACATTTGGGTACATTTTGGGCACATTCAGGGCCCCGGTGCCCCCGGGCAGCTGTAGAGGTTGATTTGGGGTGGATTTAGGGCCCTGGTGCCCCCAGGCAGCCGTTCAGGTTGATTTGGGGTGGATTTGGGGCACATTTGGGTAGATTTAGGGCACATTCAGGGCCCCGGTGCCCCGGGGCAGCCGTAGAGGTTAATTTGGGGCACATTTGGGCACATTCAGGGCCCCGGTGCCCCCGGGCAGCTGTAGAGGTTGATTTGGGGCAGATTTGGGCACATTCAGGGCCCCGGTGCCCCCGGGCAGCCGTAGAGGTTGATTTGGGGCACATTTGGGGCACATTTGGGTACATTTGGGCACATTCAGGGCCCCGGTGCCCCCGGGCAGCCGTACAGGTTGATTTGGGGCACATTTGGGGCAGATTTGGGCACATTCAGGGCCCCAGAGCCCCTGGGCAGCCGTAGAGGTTGATTTGGGGTGGATTTAGGGCCCCGGTGCCCCCGGGCAGCCGTTCAGGTTGATTTGGGGTGGATTTGGGGCACATTTGGGGCAGATTTGGGCACATTTGGGTCCATTCAGGGCCCCGGTGCCCCCGGGCAGCCGTAGAGGTTGATTTGGGGTCCATTCAGGGCCCCGGAGCCCCCGGGCAGCCGTAGAGGTTGATTTGGGGCACATTTGGGGCAGATTTGGGCACATTAGGGTCCATTCAGGGCCCCGGAGCCCCCGGGCAGCCGTAGAGGTCGCGGCGGCGATGCCCCTGCACCGGGAGGTCCCTCCGGACGCGCTGCAGGTACTCGAGGTCGATGTCGGCGAGGCAGAGCCCGGGCCCCTCGTGGCACTGGGCCACCACCGTGCCCCACGGGTCGGCCACCAGCGAGTGCCCGAAGGACACCCGGGCCTCGTGGTGCCGCCCGGTCTGAGCCGCCGCCACCACGTAGCACTGGCACTCGATGGCCCGGGCACGGAGCAGCACCTGGGGGGGAGATATGGGGATATGGGGGAGAAATGGGGGATATGGGGGGCACTCGATGGCCCGGGCACGGAGCAGCACCTGGGGGGGCACCAGAGGGGTCATTGTGGGGCAAAATAAGGGATATGGGGGGCACTCGATGGCCCGGGCATGGAGCAGCACCTGGGGGGGAGATATTGGGGCTATGGGGGGGAAATGGGGGCTATGGGGGGCACTCGATGGCCCGGGCACGGAGCAGCACCTGGGGGGGAGATATGGGGGGCACCAGAGGGGTCATTGTGGGGCAAGATAAGGGATATGGGGGGCACTCGATGGCCCGGGCACGGAGAAGGACCTGGGGGGGAGATATGGGGGATATGGGGGGCACCAGAGGGGTCATTGTGGGGCAAAATAAGGGATATGGGGGGCACTCGATGGCCCGGGCATGGAGCAGCACCTGGGGGGGAGATATGGGGATATGGGGGGGTACAGGAGGGATATGGGGGGCACTCGATGGCCCGGGCACGGAGCAGCACCTGGGGGGGATATGGGGGGGAAATGGGGGATATGGGGGGCACTCGATGGGCTGGGCATGGAGAAGGACCTGGGGGGGCACCGGGGGGGATATGGGGGCACTTGGGGGGCACAGAGGGCACCTTCTGGGGCACAGGGGGGTTCACCCTGGTGGGATTTGGGGACACTTGGAGGGTCACTGGCGGGATTTGGGGCAGTGGAGGACACAGGGGGCACTCAGAGCGATGCCGAGGGTCCCAGGGGTGTCCTGGGGGGTTCACCCTGGCAGGATTTGGGGGCACTTGTGGTGGTGGAGGACACAGGGGGCACTCGCAGCGATGCCGAGGGTCCCAGGGGTGTCCCGGGGGGGTTCACTCTGGCAGGATTTGGGGGGGTGGTGGACACAGGGGGCACTCGGAGCAATGCCAAGGGTCTCGGGGGTGTCCTGGGGGGGTTCACCCTGGTGGGATTTGGGGGGCACTTGGAGGGTCACTGAGGGGGCACAGGGGGGTTCACCCTGGCAGGATTTGGGGGCACTTGGGGTGGTGGACACAGGGGGCACTCGGAGCAATCCCAAGGGTCCCGGGGGTGTCCCGGGGGGGTTCACCCTGGTGGGATTTGGGGGCACTCAGAGCGATGCCGAGGGTCCCGGGGGTGTCCGGGGGGTTCACCCTGGTGGGATTTGGGGGCACTTGGGGTGGAGGACACAGGGGGCACTCAGAGCAATCCCAAGGGTCCCGGGGGTGTCCCGGGGGTGCCCCCACTCACCTCCCAGTGGGCAGCCCCGGTGGGCACGGTGAAGGCCGAGGGGTAGGCGAGGATTTGGGCTCCCTGGGCCCGCAGGGCCAGCGCCAGCTCCGGGAAGCGCAGGTCGTAACACACGGCCAGGCCCAGCTGGATTTTTGGGAATACCGGGACACAAGGGGGGGTCACTCGGGGTCGGGGGGCACCCCCTTTCCCCCCGGGGTGGGCAGGGGGGCCGTACCTTGCCCACGGGGGTGTCCACGGGGGGCAGGATGGCGGGGCCGGGGTTGGTGAAGCCGCTCTCGCGCAGGGACGGCCCCCCGGGCAGGTCCACGTCAAACAGGTGGGTCTTGCGGTAGGTGCTCACCAGGGAGCCTGGGGGAGAGGGAATGTTGGGAATGTTGGGAATGGGGGGCATTCCGGGGGATGGGGGGAATGGGGGGACAGCCCAGGGAATGGGGGGAATGGGGGGAATGGGGGGACATTCCGGGGAATGTTGGGAGTGTTGGGAATGGGGGGCATTCTGGGGGATGGGGGGAATGGGGGGACAGCCCAGGGAATGGGGGGAATGGGGGGAATGGGGGGACATTCCGGGGAATGTTGGGAGTGTTGGGAATGGGGGGCATTCTGGGGGATGGGGGGAATGGGGGGAATGGTGGGAATGGGGGGATAGCACAGGGAATGTTGGGAATGGGGGATAGCACAGGGAATGTTGGGAATGGGGGATAGCACAGGGAATGTTGGGAATGGGGGGGCATTCTGGGGAATGGGGGGAATGTTGGGAATGGGGGGGCATTCCAGGGGATGGGGGGAATAGGGGGGACAGGGGAACAGCCCAGGGAGTGTTGGGAATGGTGGGAATGAGGGGACAGCCCAGGGAATGTTGGGAATGGAGGGACAGCCCAGGGTTTGGGAGTGTTGGGGGTGAAGGGACATTCCAGGGAATGTTGGGAATGGGGGGAGTGCGGGGCATCCCGGGGAATGGGGGGAATAGGGGGAATGGGGGGAATAGGGGGAATGGGGGGATAGCACAGGGAATGTTGGGAATGGGGGGATAGCACAGGGAATGTTGGGAATGGTGGGAATGGGGGGACAGCCCAGGGAAGGTTGGGAATTGCGGGACAGCCCAGGGAGTGTTGGGAGTCTTGGGGGTAAAGGGACATCCCAGGGAATGTTGGGAATGAGGGGAATGGGGGGGCATTCCGGGGAATGTGGGGAATGGGGGGAATGGGGGGACAGCCCAGAGAGTGTTTGGAACGAGGGGAATGTTGGGGGTGAAGGGATATCCCAGGGAATGTTGGGAATGTTGGGAATGTTGGGGATGGGGGGGCATTCCGGGGAATGTTGGGAATGGGGGGATAGCACAGGGAATGTTGGGAATGGGGGGATAGCACAGGGAATGTTGGGAGTGTTGGGAGTGAAGGGACATCCCCGGAAATGTTGGGGGATAAAACAGGACCCGGGGAGATCCCGAGGGCTGGGAATCTTGGGGGGGACACAGGGGGTGCCAGGGGGACGTGGGGAAGGTCAGGAATGTCGGGAACGTCGGGATCCAGGGCTCCCATCCAGCAGGATGGGGCAGTTGGGGACACAGGGGGACATCAGGAGGGTCGGGAATGTCGGGATCCAGGGCTCCCACCGGAGCTGTCCAGCAGGATGTGGCAGTTGGGGACACAGGGGGTGGCAGGGGGACATCAGAAGGGTTGGGAATGTCGGGATCCAGGGCTCCCACCGGAGCTGTCCAGCAGGATGTGGCAGTTGGGGACACAGAGGGTGACAGGGGGACACTGTGGGGTCAGGAATTTTGGGATCCAGGGCTCCCACCAGAGCTGTCCAGCAGGATGTGGCAGTTGTAGATCCGGCCGGTCGTGTCCCAGTCGGAGCCGCGCTCGTGGAAACCCCCGAGGGAGAGCCAGACATCACATTCCCTGGGATGGAGAGAGCCAGACATCACATTCCATGGGGACAGGAGAGTCAGACATCACATTCCATGGGATGGGGAGAGCCAGACATCACATTCCATGGGGACAGGAGAGCCAGACATCACAGTCCCTGGGGATAGAGGGACAGGAGAGCCAGACATCACATTCCCTGGGGATGGGAGAGCCAGACATCACATTCCATGGGATGGAGAGAGCCAGACATCACATTCCATGGGGACAGGAGAGTCAGACATCACAGTCCCTGGGGACAGGAGAGCCAGACATCACATTCCATGGGATGGGGAGAGCCAGACATCACATTCCATGGGGACAGGAGAGCCAGACATCACAGTCCCTGGGGATAGAGGGACAGGAGAGCCAGACATCACATTCCCTGGGGATGGGAGAGCCAGACATCACATTCCATGGGATGGGGACACAGGGACACATCACATTCCATGGGAACAGGGACACATCATATTCCTTGGGGATGGTGGGACAGGCACACGTCACATTCCATGGGGACACAGGGACACATCACATTCCTTGGGGACACAGGGACAGGGACACATCACATTCCCTGGGATGGGGACAGGGACACATCACATTCCTTGGGGACACAGGGACAGGCACACATCACGTTCCCTGGGATGGGGACAGGGGCACACGGGACCCCCCGCCCTGCCCTTGTCCCCAGCCCTGTCCCCGTTCCTGGTTTTGTCCCCAGTGCCATCCCTGACCCCATTCCTGTCCCAAACCCTGTCCCTGAGCCCTGTCCTTGTCCCAAACCCTGTCCCTGACCCTGTTCCTGTCCCAAACCCTATCCCTGACCCCATTCCTGTCCCAAACCCTGTCCCTGACCCCATTCCTGTCCCAAACCCTATCCCTGACCCCTGTCCTTGTCCCAAACCCTGTCCCTGACCCTGTTCCTGTCCCAAACCCTGTCCCTGACCCTGTTCCTGTCCCAGCTGTTCCAGGTGTGTCCCCAGTTCCCCCAGCTGCCCCAGGTGTGTCCCCAGTTCCCCCAGTTCCCCCAGTTCCCCCCAGTCCCCCGTACCTGGCCAGCTGCCGGTACCTGCCCACGGTGTGTCCCCAGTTCCCCCAGTCCCCCCAGTTCCCCCCAGTTCCCCCAGTCCCCCCAGTCCCCCCAGTTCCCCCATACCTGGCCAGCTGCCGGTACCTGCCCACGGTGTGTCCCCAGTTCCCCCAGTTCCCCCCAGTCCCCCCAGTTCCCCCCAGTCCCCCATACCTGGCCAGCTGCCGGTACCTGCCCACGGTGTGTCCCCAGTTCCCCCAGTTCCCCCCAGTTCCCCCAATTCTCCCAGTTCCCCCAGTTCCCCCAGTCCCCCCAGTTCCCCCCAGTTCCCCCCAGTCCCCCCAGTTCCCCCCAGTTCCCCCAGTCCCCCCAGTTCCCCCCAGTTCCCCCAGTTCCCCCCAGTTCCCCCCAGTCCCCCCAGTTCCCCCCAGTTCCCCCAGTTCGCCCAGTGTCCCCAGTTCCCCCCAGTTCCCCCCAGTCCCCCCAGTTGCCCGTACCTGGCCAGCTGGCGGTACCTGCCCACGGTGTGTCCCCAGTCCCCCCAGTTCCCCCCAGTCCCCCCAGTCCCCCCAATCCCCCATACCTGGCCAGCTGCCGGTACCTGCCCACGGTGTGTCCCCAGTTCCCCCAATTCTCCCAGTTCCCCCAGTTCCCCCAGTCCCCCCAGTTCCCCCAGTCCCCCCAGTCCCCCGTACCTGGCCAGCTGGCGGTACCTGCCCACGGTGTGTCCCCAGTCCCCCCAGTTCCCCCCAGTCCCCCCAGTCCCCCCAATCCCCCATACCTGGCCAGCTGCCGGTACCTGCCCACGGTGTGTCCCCAGTTCCCCCAATTCTCCCAGTTCCCCCAGTTCCCCCAGTCCCCCCAGTTCCCCCAGTCCCCCCAGTCCCCCGTACCTGGCCAGCTGCCGGTACCTGCCCACGGTGTGCCCGTCCAGGGGCTCTGCCAGGCTCAGGCTCTGCTCGGGGCCGTGCCCGATGAAGTCGAAGCCCTCGGGCAGGAACACGAGCCGGGCCCCCCGTCCCGCCGCCTCCCGCACCAGCGCCGAGCACTGGCACCAGTTGTGCTCCTTGTCCGGGGTGGAGGTCACCTGGGCCACGGCCACCGTGGCACGGGGGGGCACTGACATCCTGGGGGGGGACAGGGGGCACCTCAGGGGGCACCCCATGGGGATGGGGGCACACCACAGGGATGGGGGTCACTCCTTGGGGACTGGGGTCACCCCACAGGGACAGGGGTCACCCCAGTGGCACCAGTTGTGCTCTTTGTCCAAGGTCGAGGTCACCTGGGCCACGGCCACCGTGGCACGGGGGGGCACTGACATCCTGGGGGGGACAGGGGGCACCTCAGGGGGCACCTCACGGGGACTGGGGGCATTTCAGGGGGCACCTCATGGGGACTGGGGTCACCCCAGTGGCACCAGTTGTGCTCCTTGTCCGGGGTCGAGGTCACCTGGGCCATGGCCACCGTGGCACGGGGGGGCACTGACATCCTGTGGGGGACAGGGGGCACCTCAGGGGGCACACCATGGGGATGGGGGCAACCCAGGAGGCCAGGGGGCACACCATGGGGACTGGGGGTCACCTCATGGGGACTGGGGGCACCCCACAGGGATGGGAGTCACCCCAAGGGATGGGGGTCACCCCACAGAGATGGGGGTTACCCCACAGGGATGGGGGTCACCCCATGGGGACTGGGGTCACCCTACAGGGATGGGGGTCACCCTACAGGGATGGGGGTCACCCCATAGTGATGGGGGTCACTCCTTGGGGACTGGGGTCACCCCACAGGGATGGGGGTCACCCCATGGGCACTAGGGTCACCCCACGGGGACAGGGGTCACCCCACGAGGATGGGGGTCACTCCTTGGGGACAGGGGTCACCCTACAGGGACAGGGGTCACCCAATGGGGACTGGGGTCACCCCACAGGGATTGGGGTCACCCCACAGGGATGGGGGTCACCCCACGGGGACTGGGGTCACCCCAAGGGATGGAGGTCATCCCACAGGGATTGGGGTCACCCCCAGGTCCCTCCTCCCCCCCCGAGGTCCAGGGTCACCCCCAGGTTCCCCCCCTCTCCTGAGGGTCGCCCCACGAGCCCCCCCCGGTACCTGCCCGCGGTCCCGCAGCTCTGGGGGGCTCGGGGGGGTCTCTGGGGAAGTCTCTGGGGGGGTCCCGGGGGGCGGCAGCACAGCAGGGCCCGGGGGGCCGCCCTCAGCCTGGGGGGGGAACACCCCGGAGTGGGGAGGGGGCACGGGGCTGGCACGGGGGGGAAAGAACCCCCGAACCGGGACCCCAAAGTGCCCCCAGACCCCCCCAGACTGCCCCGGGTCAGACCTCGAAGTGCCCCCAGACCCCCCCAACTGCCCCCAGTACTCCCAGTACCCCCCCCAAGCCCCCTCCCAGTGCTCCCAGTTCCTCCCAGTGCCCTCCCAGTATCTCCCAGTCCCCTTCCAGTTCCTCCCAGTGACTCCCAAACCCCCTCCCAGTGCTCCCAGTGCTCCCAAACCGCCTCCCAGTGCTTCCAGTAACCCTTCCCAGTGACTCCCAAACCCCTTCCCAGCGACTCCCAGTGCCCCCGAACCTCCTCCCAGTGCCCCCAGTGCTCCTCCCAGTGCTCCCAGTGCCCCCAAACCCCCTCCCAGTGCCCCCCAAACCCTCTCCCAGTGCTCCCAGTAACCCCCAACCCCCCTCCCAGTTCTCCCAGTGCCCCTCAAACCCTCTCCCAGTGCTCCCAGTGCCCCCCAAACCCTCTCCCAGCGCTACCAGTGAGTATTCCCGGTGCTCCCTGTAACCCCTTCCAACGCTCCCAGTGACCCGTCCCAGCGCTCCCAGTCCCTCGCAGCGCTCCCAGTGACCTCGTCCAGTGCCCCCAGTCCCTCCCAGTGCTCCCAGTCCCTCCCAGTGCCCCCCCCTCACATTCCCCTCCGGACGCTCCGCGATCAAAGTCCCCCCCACGGCCCTGCCCTCATCCAACATGGCGGCGCCCATGCCGCCCTCACCCGCCCGAATCAAAGATGGCGGAGGGGGAGCTGCCCTCATCCAACATGGCGCCGCCCTCGCCCGCCCGCCTCAAACATGGCGGCGCCGGAAGCCACGCCCCCTGCCTCGGCCTGGCCCGGAAAGGGGGCGGAGCCTCAAGATGGCGGAGAGCGGGAAGGGCCGGGGGGGGAACCCGGGAACCGGGAAAGGGCTGAGCCCTGAACAGGTGAGGGGAGCGAGGGGGAACGGGGTGTGAGAGGGGAACGGGGTGTGAGGGGAAAATAGAGTGTGAGGGGAAAGGGCTGAGCCCTGAACAGGTGAGGGGAGCGAGGGGGAATGGGATGTGAGAGGGGAATGGGGGTGTGAGGGGAAAATAGAGTGTGAGGGGAAAGGGCTGAGCCCTGAACAGGTGAGGGGAGTGGGGGGGAACGGGGTGTGAGAGGGGAAAATGGGGTGTGAGGGGAAAATAGAGTGTGAGGGGAAAATAGAGTGTGAGGGGAAAGGGCTGAGCCCTGAACAGGTGAGGGGAGCGAGGGGAAATGGGGTGTGAGAGGGGAAAACAGAGTGTGAGGGGAAAATGGGGTGTGAGGGGAAAGGGCTGAGCCCTGAACGGGTGAGGGGAGCGAGGGGGAATGGGGTGTGAGAGGGGAAAACAGAGTGTGAGGGGAAAATGGGGTGTGAGAGGAAAGGGCTGAGCCCTGAACGGGTGAGGGGAGCGAGGGGGAATGGGGTGTGAGAGGGGAATGGGGGTGTGAGAGGGGAATGGGGTGTGAGAGGGGAATGGGGCTGTGAGGCGGAACGGGGTGTGAGAGGGGAAAATAGAGTGTGAGGGGAAAGGGCTGAGCCCTGAACGGGTGAGGGGAAAATAGGGATGAGAGAGGGAAACAGGCATGTGAGGGGGAAATGGGGCGTGAGGGGACAATGGGAGGTGAGGGGGAAATGGGGTGTGAGGGGTCTCCCCGTGCCCCCAGTAGGGGTAAACCCTGTCCCCGGGGGTCCCACCCCAGTCCTGGGGGTCTCCCATCCCAGGAGGTGTCCCCTATCCCAGTGTTCTCATCCCCAGTCCCGGGGGTCTCCTCCCATCCCATCCCATCCCTGTTCTCTCCATCCCATCCCTTCCAATTCCCTCCATCCCATCCCATCCCATCCTTTCCATCCAGTCCCCTTCATCCCATCCCCTCTATGCCATCCCATCCCATCCCATCCCAGGAGGTGTCCCCTATCCTGGGGGATCCCATCCCCAATCCCGGGGGTCTCCTCCCATCCATCCCATCCCATCCCAGGTGTTGTCCCCTATCCCAGGGGATCCCATCCCAATCCTGGGGGTCTCCCCCCATCCCAGATGGTGTCCCATATCCCAGTGTTCCCATCCCCAATCCAAGGGGTCTCCCATCCCAGATGGTGTCCCCTATCCCAGGGGATCCCATCCCCAATCCCAGGGGTCTCCTCCCATCCCATCCATCCCATCCCATCAATCCTATCCCATCCCCTCCCCTCCATCCCATCCCATCCATCCCATCCCATCCCATCCCATCCCATCCCATCCCATCCCATCCCATCCCATCCCCAGTGGTGTCCCCTATCCCAGGGGATCCCATCCCCTATCCCAGGGGATCCCATCCCATCCTAGTGTTCCCATCCCAGGTGGTGTCCCCTATCCCAGTGTTCCCATCCCATTCCAGGTGGTGTCCCCTATCCCAGTATTCCCAGTGTTCCCATTGCAGGTGGTGTCCCCTATCCCAGTATTCCCAGTATTCCCAGTGTTCCCATTCCAGGTGGTGTCCCCTATCTCAGGAGGTGTCCCCTATCCCAGGAGGTGTCCCCTATCCCAGTATTCCCAGTGTCCCCTATCCCAGTATTCCCAGTGTCCCCTATCCCAGTATTCCCAGTATTCCCAGTGTCCCCTATCCCAGTATTCCCAGTATTCCCAGTATTCCCAGTGTTCCCATTGCAGGTGGTGTCCCCTATCCCAGTGTCCCCTATCCCATGGGATCCCATCCCAGTGTTCCCAGTATTCCCAGTGTCCCCTATCCCAGTGTTCCCAGTATTCCCAGTGTCCCCATTCCAGGTGGTGTCCCCTATCTCAGTATTCCCAGTATTCCCAGTATTCCCAATGTCCCATTCCAGGTGGTGTCCCCTATCCCAGTATTCCCAGTATTCCCAGTATTCCCAATGTTCCCAGTGTCCCCATTCCAGGTGGTGTCCCCCATCCCAGTATTCCCAGTATTCCCAGTGTCCCCATTCCAGGTGGTGTCCCCTATCCCAGTATTCCCAGTGTTCCCAGTATTCCCAGTGTCCCCATTCCAGGTGGTGTCCCCTATCCCAGTATTCCCAGTGTCCCCTATCCCAGTGTTCCCAGTATTCCCAGTGTCCCATTCCAGGTGGTGTCCCCTATCCCAGTATTCCCAGTGTTCCCAGTATTCCCAGTGTCCCATTCCAGGTGGTGTCCCCTATCCCAGTATTCCCAGTGTTCCCAGTATCCCCAGTGTCCCATTCCAGGTGGTGTCCCCTATCCCAGTATTCCCAGTGTCCCATTCCAGGTGGTGTCCCCTATCCCAGGAGGTGTCCCCTATCCCATGGGATCCCATCCCAGTGTTCCCAGTATTCCCAGTATTCCCATTCCAGGTGGTGTCCCGCTTTAACCGGCTCCGGCAGGACCAGCGGGGTTTGGCCTCCAAAGCCGCCGAGCTGGAGCTGGAGCTCAACGAGCACAGGTGGGTCCTTGGGGGGGTCCTAAAGGGCTTTTGGGGGGGTCCCCTCACCCCCCCTGACCCCCCAAAATTCCCAAACCCCCCCAGCCTGGTGATCGAGACCCTGCGGGAGGTGGATCCCACCCGGAAGTGCTTCCGCATGGTCGGGGGGGTCCTGGTGGAGAGGACGGTCAAGGAGGTGCTGCCGGCCCTGGAGAGCAACAAGGAGCAGGTGAGGGGGGGTGGGACCCCAAAAATGCACTGGGGCACCCCAAAAATCACACTGGGAACACCCAGAAATCATCTGGGAACCCCCAGGAGCAGGTGAGGGGGTGGGATCCCAAAAACACACTGGGGCACCCCAAAAATCATCTGGGAACACCCAGAAATCATCTGGGAACCCCCAGGAGCAAGTGAGGGGCTGGGGCACCCCAAAAATCATCTGGGAACCTCCTGAACCCCCCCGAGCAACAAGGAGCAGGTGAGGGGGGGGGACCCCAAAAACCACACTGGGACACCCCAAAAATCATCTGGGAACCTCCTGAACCCCCCAGAGCAACAAGGAGCAGGTGAGGGGGGGGGGACCCCAAAAACCACACTGGGACACCCCAAAAATCATCTGGGAACCTCCTGAACCCCCCAGAGCAACAAGGAGCAGGTGAGGGGGGGGGGACCCCAAAAACCACACTGGGACACCCCAAAAATCATCTGGGAACCTCCTGAACCCCCCAGAGCAACAAGGAGCAGGGGAGGGGTGGGGACCCCAAAAATACACTGGGACATCCCAAAAAACACACTGGGAACCTCCTGAATTCCCCAGAGCAACAAAGAGCAGGTGAGGGGGTGGGACACCGCAAAAAACACACTGGGACCCCCCAGAAACACACTGGGACCCCCCAAAAATCATTTGGGAATTCTCAGAGAAACCAGGAGCAGGTGAGGGGGGTGGGACCCCCCAAAAAACACACTGGGGCACCCCAGAAATCATCTGGGAACCCCCAGGAGCAGGTGAGGGGGGTGGGACCCCAAAAAACACACTGGGGCACCCCAAAAATCACACTGGGACCCCCAAAAAATCATCTGGGAACTCTCAGAGAAACCAGGAGCAGGTGAGGGGGGTGGGACCCCCAAAAATACACTGGGACACCCCAAAAAACATCTGGGAACCTCCTGAACCCCCCAGAGCAACAAGGAGCAGGTGAGGGGGGTGGGACCCCAAAAACACACTGAGGCACCCCAAAAATCATCTGGGAACACCCAGAAATCATCTGGGAACCCCCAGGAGCAGGTGAGGGGGTGGGACCCCAAAAATACACTGGGGCACCCCAAAAAACATCTGGGAACACCCAGAAATCATCTGGGAACCCCCAGGAGCAAGTGAGGGGGTGGGACCCCAAAAATACACTGGGGCACCCCAAAAACACACTGAGACACCCCAAAAACACACTGGGACCCCCAAAAAATCATCTGGGAACACCCAGAAATCCTGTGGGAACCCCCAGGAGCAGGTGAGGGGGGTGGGACCCCAAAAAACACAGTGGGATCCCCCAAAAAACACACTGGGAACCTCCTGAACCCCCCAGAGCAACAAGGAGCAGGTGAGGGGGGGGACACCCCAAAAACACACTGGGACACCCCAAAAAACACACTGGGAACCCCCAGGAGCAGGTGAGGGGTGGGACCCCAAAAAACACACTGGGACACCCCAAAAATCATCTGGGAACTCTCAGAGAAACCAGGAGCAGGTGAGGGGGGGGACACCCCAAAAACACACTGGGGCACCCCCAAAAATCATCTGGGAACCTCCTGAACCCCCCAGAGCAACAAGGAGCAGGTGAGGGGGGGGGACACCCCAAAAACACACTGGGGCACCCCAAAAATCATCTGGGAACACCCAAAAATCATCTGGGAACCCCCAGGAGCAGGTGAGGGGGTGGGACCCCAAAAAACCAGACTGGGACCCCCCAAAAATCATTTGGGAATTCTCAGAGAAACCAGGAGCAGGGGAGGGGGGTGGGACCCCCAACCTTCCCCCAGAACCCCCCAAACTGCCCCAAATCCCCAAACTGCCCCAAATCGCCCCCAAACTGCCCCAAATCCCCCCCAAAATCACCCCCCGCCCCCCCCAAGCCCCCCCTGACCCCTGTCCCCCCGTTATTCCCAGATTTCCAAGCTGATCGAGGCCCTGGCCCAGCAGCTCCAAGCCAAGGGCCGGGAGCTGACGGAATTCCGGGAGCGCCACAACATCCGCCTGGTGGGGGAGGAGGAGCCCAAACAGCCCCCCCGGGACGGCCCCGAGGGGGGCAAGGGGGGCAGCGCGGGGGTCCTGGTGTCCTGACCCCCCCGGGGGGCAATTCCGGGGGTTTGGGGCCATAAATGTGGATTTTTGGGGTAATAAATGTGGATTTTTGGGGTAATAAATGTGGATTTTTGGGGTAATAAATGTGGATTTTTGGGTAAATAAAGGTGGGTTTTTGGGGTAATAAAAGGGTCAGTAAAGTGGATTTTTTGGACAATAAAGGTGGATTTTGGGGGTAATAAAGGTGGATTTTTGGGTAAATAAAGGTGGATTTTTGGGGCAGTAAAAGGTGGATTTTTGGGGCAGTAAAAGGTGGATTTTTGGGGCAATAAAGGTGGATTTTGGGGTAATAAATGTGGATTTTTGGGTAAATAAATGTGGGTTTTTGGGGTAATAAAGGTGGATTTTTGGGGTAATAAATGTGGATTTTTGGGGTAATAAAAGGGTCAATAAAGGTGGATTTTTGGGTAAATAAAGGTGGGGTTTTGGGGCAATAAAAGGTGGATTTTGGGGGCAATAAAGGTGGATTTTTGGGGCAATAAAAGGTGAGTTTTTGGGTCAGTTAAGGGGATTTTTGGGGCAATTAAGGTGGATTTTTGGGGTCAATAAAAGGTGGGGTTTTGGGGCAATAAAGTGGATTTTTTGGGCAGTAAAAGGGTCAATAAAGTGGATTTTTGGGTAAATAAATGTGGATTTTTGGGGCAATAAATGTGGATTTTGGGGCAATAAATGTGGATTTTGGGGCAATAAATGTGGATTTTTGGGGCAATAAAGGTGGATTTTTGGGGTAATAAATTTGGATTTGTGGGGCAATAAAAGGTGGGTTTTTGGGTCAGTAAAGTGGATTTTGAGGGCAATAAAGGTGGATTTTTGGGGTAATAAATGTGAATTTTTGTGGCAATAAAGGTGGATTTTTGGGGCAATAAAGGTGGATTTTTTGGGCAATAAAAGGTGGGGTTTTGGGGCAATAAAAGGAGAAAGAGCCCAAAATGGGGGGGAGGGACCCCAAAATGAGGGACTGGGACTCCAAAATGGGGGGGAGGGACCCCAAAATTGGAGTAATAGACCCCAAAATGGGGGGGAAACACCTCAAAATGGGGGAGAGACCCCAAAATGGGGGAGAGAGAGACCCCAAAATGAGGGGGGAAAGACCCTAAAAGTGTCAGAATGGACCCCAAAATAAGGGGGGTAAGACCCCAAAATGGGGGAGTGGGACCCAAAATGGGGGGGAGTGACCCCAAAATGGGGGGGAAACACCTCAAAATGGGGGACAAAGACCCCAAAATGGGAGAGTGGGACCCCAAATGGGTGGGAAATACCTCGAAATGGGGCGGAGAGACCCCAAAAATGGAGTAATAGACCCCAAAATGGGGGGGGAAACACCTCAGAATGGGGGAGAGACCCCAAAATTGGAGTAACAGACCCCAAAATTGGAGTAACAGACCCCAAAATGGGGGTGAAACACCTCAAAATGGGGGGGAAAGACCCCAAAATGGGGGGAAAGCCCCCAAAATGAGGGAGTGGGACCCAAAATGGGGGGGAAAGCCCCCAAAAAAGGGTGACAATGACACGGGGGGGTGCCAAGGACAGCGGGGCCGTGCCCCCTGCCCGGCGCGTGCCGGTGTCACCCGGTGTCACCCGGGGGGGGGACAGGGCTGTCACCTGCCCAATGTCACCTAGAGGGGGGGACACAGGGCTGTCACCTGTCCGGTGTCACCTGGAGGGGGACACAGGGCTGTCACCTGTGCGGTGTCACCTGGGGGGGACAGACAGGGCTGTCACCTGCCCAATGTCACCTGGGGGTGGTCCCAGGGCTGTCACCTGTGCGGTGTCACCTGGAGGTGGTCTCAGGGCTGTCACCTGTCCAATGTCACCTGGGGGGGACAGACAGGGCTGTCACCTGTCCGGTGTCACCTGGAGGTGGTCCCAGGGCTGTCACCTGTGCGGTGTCACCTGGAGGGGGACACAGGGCTGTCACCTGTGCGGTGTCACCTGGGGGGGACAGACAGGGCTGTCACCTGCCCAATGTCACCTGGGGGTGGTCCCAGGGCTGTCACCTGCCCAATGTCACCTGGGGGATGGGGACAGGGCTGTCACCTGCCCAATGTCACCTGGAGGTGGTCCCAGGGCTGTCACCTGCCCAATGTCACCTTGCTGCCCCGGGTGGGGCTGTTGACAGTACACAGTGTCACACCCCTGCCGGCCCCCGTCCCCAGCCCCGGCCGGTTGTCGCCGGTGGCCGCGGCCATTTAACGGCGGGGCCAGCGCGGGGCCAGCGCGGGGCCAGCGCGGGGACACCATGGAGGGCACCCGGGGCACGCGGCGGGAGGAGCTGGACAGGGAGAGTCTGGTGGGAGCCGTGCACGGAGTGTCCGGGCCGGGTAGGACACCGCGGGGACACCCTGGGGACAGCGGGGGGGACACCCCGGGGACACCCCGGGGACATCCTGGCGACAGCGGGGGGACATCCTGGGGACACGGGGACAGCGTGGAGAGATCCTGGGGACACCCCGGGGACACTCCTGGGACATCCTGGGGACACGGGGACAGCGTGGAGAGATCCTGGGGACACCCCGGGGACACCCTGGGGACACGGGGAGAGCGTGGGGACACCCTGGGGACAGAGGGGGGACAGCGGGGACAGCGTGGAGGCATCCTGGGGACACACCTGGGACACCCTGGGAACATGGGGACAGCGTGGGGACACCCTGGGGACAGCGGGGGGACACTCCTGGGACATCCTGGGGACACGGGGACAGCGTGGAGAGATCCTGGGGACACCCCGGGGACACCCTGGGGACACGGGGACAGCGTGGGGACATCCTGGGGACAGCGGGGGGACACCCCGGGGACACCCCGGGGACATCCTGGGGAGGGGGGACGTCGTGGGGACACCCCTGGGACATTCTGGGGCCACGGGGACATCCTGGGGACATCCTGGGGACATGGGGACATCACGGGGACATCGTGGGGACACCCTGGGGACACTCTGGGGACATCCTGGGGATGGGGGGACACCCTGGGGACACCCTGGGGACGTGGGGGCACCCTGGAGGTGGGGGGAGATCGTGGGGACACCTTGGAGACACTCTGGGGACACCCTGGGGAGATTGTGGGGACACCCTGGGGACACTATGGGGACATGGGGACACCCTGGGGAGGGGGGGACATCGTGGGGACATGGTGGGGATGTCCTGGGGGCACCCTGGGGAGGGGGGAGACGTCCTGGGGACATGGTGGGGACACCTCGGGGACACCCTGGGAGGGGACACACCCAGGGGCGGGGACCCCAGTGGCCTTTGGGGCACCAAAATTGGGACAGGGGAGGGGACAGGTATGGGGACAGGGGGGGTCCCGACCCCGGGACGGGGTGACAATGGGGACAGGGGAGGGGACAGGGACAGGGACGGGGGGGGGGGTCCCGGGGGTGTGGTGACCCCGGGGTGACAGTGACAGTGTCTGTCCCGTGTCCCCGCAGTGGTGACAGGCGGGGGACAGGAGGGGTCCTGGGGGTGACAGTGGTGACCCCGAGGTGACAGTGACAGTGACAGTGTCTGTCCCGTGTCCCCGCAGTGGTGATGGCCACGCACATGGGGGGTCCCGGGGGTGACAGTGGTGACCCCGTGGTGACAGTGACAGTGACAGTGTCTGTCCCGTGTCCCCGCAGCGGTGACAGGCGGGGACAGGGGGGTTCCCGGGGGTGACAGTGGTGACCCCGAGGTGACAGTGTCTGTCCCGGTGTCCCCGCAGTGGTGACAGCCACGCACCCGGGGGGTCCCGGGGGTGACAGTGGTGACCCCGAGGTGACAGTGGTGACAGTGTCTGTCCCGGGGGTGGCAGTGGTGACAGCCACGCACCCGGGGGGTCCCGGGGGTGACAATGGTGATCCCGAGGTGACAGTGGTGACAGTGCCTGTCCCGATGTCCCCGCAGTGGTGATGGCCACGCACCCGGGGGGTCCCGGGGGTGACAGTGGTGACCCCGAGGTGACAGTGGTGACAGTGTCTGTCCCGGTGTCCCCGCAGTGGTGACAGTGGTGACCCCGAGGTGACAGTGGTGACAGTGTCTGTCCGGTGTCCCCGCAGTGGTGACGGCCACTCGCATGGCGGGCGCGGCCATGTACGAGCTGGTGCGGGTGGGCCACGCGGAGCTGGTGGGGGAGATCATCCGGCTCGAGGGGGACATGGCCACGCTCCAGGTGTACGAGGAGACCTGTATCCTTGGCCCTGGCGCTGCCCCTCCCCGCTGGCCCCTCCCTGCCACCCCCCCGGCCACCCCTGTCCCCCTCCTGTCCCTCTGGTCCCCCCCCCGCCCTGTGCCTGCCACCCTCTGCTGTCCCCGTGTCCTGTCCCCTCCCTGTCCCCTCCCTTCTGCCCTGTCCCCTCCTTGTCCCCCCCATCCCGTCCCGCCCCCCTGCCCTGTCCCCTCCCTGTCTCCTCCCTGTCCCCCCCATCCCGTCCTGCCCCCCTGCCCTGTCCCCTCCCTTGTCCCCCCGCGTTCTCCAGCCCCCCCGCCCCCCCTCTCCTGTCCCCTCCCCATCCCCTCCTGTCCCTCTTGTCCCCTCCCCTCCCTTCCCTGTCCCCCCAATCCCATCCCGTCCCCCCTCTCCTGTCCCCTCCCTGTCCTCCCCATCTCACTCTGTCCCCTCCTTGTCCCCCTGCCCTGCCCTGTCCCCTCCCTGTCCCCTCAGCCCTCAGCTCCCCACCCCGTTCTGTCCCCCCATCCCCTCCTGTCCCCCTTGTCCCCTCCCATCCCCTCTCTGTCCCCTCCCCATCCCCTCCTGTCCCCCTTGTCCCCTCCCCTCCCTTCCCTGTCCCCCCAATCCCAGCCCGTCCCCCCTTTTCTGTCCCCTCCCCATCAGCTCCTTGTCCCCCTCAGCCCCTCTGTCCCCTCCTTGTCCCCTCCCTGTCCCCTCCCTGTCCCCCCTCTCCTTGTCCCCCCCAGCCCCTCTGTCCCCTTCGTGTCCCACATCCCCTCACGTCCCCCCTCTCCTGTCCCCCCCAGCCCCTCCGTCCACTCTCTGTCCCCTCCCTGTTGCCCCTCTCCTGTCCCCTCCGTGTCCCCCCAGCCCCTCCCGTCCCCCCCAGCCCCTCTGTCCCCTCCCTGTCCCCCCATCCCGTCCTGTCCCTGTCCCCTCCCTGTCCCCCCTTTTCTGTCCCCCCTCTCCTGTCCCCTCCCTGTCCCCCCATCCCGCCCCCCCAGCCCTTCTGTCCCCTCCGTGTCCCCCCAGCCCCTCCCTGTCCCCCCTCTCCTGTCCCCCCGCTGTCCCCCCATCCCACCCCGTCCTCCCCTCCCCACTGTCCCCTCCCTGTCCCCCCATCCCCTCCTGTCCCTATCCCCTCCCTGTCCCCCCTTTTCTGTCCCCCCTTTTTTGTCCCCCCTCTCCTGTCCCCTCCCCGTTCCCCCCCTCCCCGCCGTCCCCCCGCTGTCCCCTCCCGGGTGACCTTTCCTGAGCGGGGTTTCCAGCGGGGGTGCAGGTGGGGGACCCGGTTCTGCGCACGGGGAAGCCGCTCTCGGTGGAGCTGGGCCCGGGGATTTTGGGATCCATCTTCGACGGGATCCAGCGGCCGCTGCGGGACATCGCCGAGGCCACGCGCAGCATTTACATCCCGCGGGGCACCAACGTGCCCGCGCTGCCGCGACACCTCTCCTGGGACTTTGTCCCCAGCAAGGACATCCGGGTGCGTCACCCCCGCGGCCCCCGGCCCCCCTCCCGGCCCTCTGTCCCCTCCCTGTCCCCCTGTCCTGTCCATCTGTCCCCTCCCTGTCCTGTCCCCCAAACCCTCTGTTCCCTCCCTGTCCCCCTGTCCTGTCCCTCTGTCCCCTCCCTGTCCCCCCCAAACTGTCCTGCCCCACTGTCCCATCCCCCTGTCTCCTCCCTGTCCCCCTGTCCTGTCCCTCTGTCCCCTCCCCATCCTGTCCCCCAGACCCCCTGTCCTCTCCCTGTCCCCCCCAAACTGCCCCGTCCCCCTGTCCCATCCCCCTGTCTCCTCCCTGTCCCCTCTCCTGTCCCTCTGTCCCCTCCCTGTACCCCTGTCGTGTCCCTCTGTCCCTCTCTGTCCTGTCCCCCAGACCCCCTGTCCTCTCCCCGTCCCCCCCCAACTGTCCCATCCCACTGTCCCATCCCCCTGGCCCCTCCCTGGCCCCCTGTCCTGTCCCTCTGTCCCCTCCCCGTCCCCCCCAAACTGTCCTATCCCACTGTCCCATCCCCCTGTCCCCTCCCTGTCCTGTCCTCCAGACCCTCTGTCCCCTCCCTGTCCCCCTGCCGTGTCCCTCTGTCCCCTCCCTGTCCTGTCCCCCAGACCCACTGTCCCCTCTCTGTCCTCCTTGTCCTGTCCCCTCCCTGTCCCCCTGTCCTGTCCCTCTGTCCCCTCCCTGTCCCCTCAGATCCTCTGTCGGGGACAGGGGGCACGTGGGGAGGACACTGGGGGACGTCCGAGGGGTCTCGGGAACCCCCGGGAGGGGACAGAGCCCGTCGGGGGTGTCTCGGGGTCTCGGGAACCCCCGGGAGGGGACAGAGCCCGTCCAGGGGGTCTCGGGAACCCCCGGGAGGGGACAGAGCCCGTCCCGGGGGTGTCGGGAACCCCCGGGAGGGGACAGAGCCCGTCGGGGGGGTCTTGGTGACACGGAGACCCCCGGGGGGGGACAGAGCCCGTCGGGGGGGTGTCGGGAACCCCCGGGGGGGGACAGAGTCCGTCCGGGGTGTCCCCTCACGTTGTCCCCTGGCCAGGTCGGGAGCCACGTGACGGGCGGGGACATTTACGGGGCGGTGGCCGAGAACTCGCTGCTGCAGCACCGGCTCATGGTCCCCCCCCGCAGCCGCGGCACCGTCACCTACATCGCGCCCCCCGGCAACTACAGCGTGGAGGTGCGGGCGGGACTGGGAGCGGGATCAGCGGGATCAGCGGGAGCGGGATTGGGATCAGCGGGAGCGGGATTGGGGTCAGCGGGAGTGGGATCAACGGGAGCGGGATTGGGATTGGGATCATCGGGAGCGGGAGCGGGATTGGGGAAATGCGCCGTTCCCTCAGGGATCGGGATCGGGGGGCTGCACTCTTCCCGTAGGAAGTCGAGTGGGAGCAGGATTGGGATCGGGATCAGGACCGGGGGGGTGCGCTCTTCCCGTAGGGAGCCGAGCGGAAGCGGCAGCGGGAGAGGGATCGGGAATGGGATCGGGATTGGGATTGGGATCAGGATCGGGGGGGTGCGCTCTTCCCGTAGGGAGCCGGGTGGGAGCGGGATTGGGATCCGGATCGGGATCAGGGAGCTGCGCTCTTCCCGTAGGGAGCCGAGCGGGATTGGGAGCGGGAGAGGGAGCGGGAGCGAGAAAGGGATCGGGATCGGGGGGGGGTGCGCTCTTCCCATAGGGAGCCGAGCGGGAGTGGCAGCGGGAGAGGGAGCGGGAAAGGGATCGGGATCGGGGGGTTGCGCTCTTCCCATAGGGAGCCGAGCGGGAGCGGGATTGGGAGCGAGAGAGGGGGGGTGCGCTGTTCCTGTAGGGATCGGGATCGGGATCGGGGCTGGGGAGATGCACCGTTCCCAGAGGGATTGGGATCAAGGGGATGTGGTGTTTCCGTAGGGATCGGGGGATATTGGGATTGGGGGGGATGAGCTGTTCCCGAAGGATCGGAATCGAGGGGTTGCGCTGTTCCCGCAGGGATCGGGGGGTGTTGGGATTGAGGGGATGTGCTGTTCCCGCAGGGATCGGGGGGTGTTGGGATTGAGGGGATGTGCTGTTCCCGTAGGGATCGGGGGATGCTGGGATCCAGGGGATGTGCTGTTCCTGTAGGGATCAGGGGATATCGGGATCGAGGGGATGAACTGTTCCTGTAGGGATCAGGGGATATCGGGATCGAGGGGATGCACTGTTCCCGTAGGGATTGGGGGATATCGGGACTGGGGGGATGAACTGTTCCTGTAGGGATCGGGGGATATCGGGATTGAGGGGATGAGCTGTTCCTGTAGGGATCGGGGGATATTGGGATCGGGGGGATGTGCTGTTCCTGCAGGGATCGGGATCGAGGGGATGCACCATTCCCGTAGGGATCGGGTGGGATCGAGGGGATCTGCTGTTCCTGCAGGGATCGGGTGGGATCGAGGGAATGGATGTGCTGTTCCCGGAGGGGTCGGGGAATATCAGGATCAGGTGGATTGTGCTGTTCCCGCAGGGATCGGGATCGGGATGGGGGGAATGTTCTGTTCCCGCGGGGATCGGGATCGGGATGGGGGGAACGCACTGTTCCCGCAGGGATCGGGGAATATTGGGATGGAGGGAACGTTCTGTTCCCGCGGGGATCGGGAAGGGGACGGGGGGAATGTTCTGTTCCCGCGGGGATCGGGATCGGGATGGAGGGAATGTTCTGTTCCCGCAGGGATCGGGATCGGGATGGGGGGAACGCACTGTTCCCGCAGGGATCGGGGAATATTGGGATGGAGGGAACGTTCTGTTCCCGCGGGGATCGGGATCGGGATGGAGGGAATGTTCTGTTCCCGCAGGGATCGGGATTGGGATGGGGGGAACGCACTGTTCCCGCAGGGATCGGGGAATATCGGGATGGAGGGAATGTTCCGTTCCCGCGGGGATCGGGAAGGGGACGGGGGCAGTCGGGCGGCGACCCCTCATCCCGCGCTGCCGTTCCCGCAGGACGTGGTGCTGGAGCTGGAATTCCAGGGGCTCCGGGAGCGGCTCCCCATGCTCCAGGTGTGGCCCGTCCGGCAGGTCCGGCCCGTGGCCGAGAAGCTCCCGGCGAACCACCCGCTGCTCACCGGCCAGAGGGTCCTGGACGCGCTGTTCCCGTACGGAGCCCAGCGGGGGCGGGATTGGGAGCGGGATTGGGGTCGGGATTGGGGTCGGGATCGGGGTCGGGATTGGGGTTGGGATCGGGGGGGGTGTGCTCTTACCGTAGGGAGCCCAGTGGGAGCGGGATTGGGGTCGGGATCGGGATTGGGATCAGGATCAGGATTGGGATCAGGATCAGGGTTGGGATCGGGATCAGGATCAGGATTGGGATCGGGATCAGGATTGGGATCAGGATCAGGATTGGGATCAGGATGGGGATTGGGATCAGGATTGGGATCAGGATCAGGATTGGGATCAGGATGGGGATTGGGATCGGGATCAGGATCAGGATCAGGATCAGGATTGGGATCAGGATGGGGATTGGGATCAGGATCAGGATTGGGATCAGGATCGGGATCAGGATCAGGGTTGGGATCGGGATCAGGATTGGGATCAGGATCAGGATTGGGATCAGGATCGGGGTCGTTCCCAGGGGATCGGGGTCGGGGGGTTGACTGAAGTTGCGGGCAGGGCTGGGAAGGGGAACAAGGACGCGGAACAGGGACAGGAGGGGTTGGCGACAGGGACGAGGACGGGGACGGGAACGGGGGCAGGGAGGTGACCCCCCCGTGTCCCCGTCCCCAGGTGTGTCCAGGGGGGCACCACGGCCATCCCGGGCGCCTTCGGCTGCGGGAAAACCGTCATCTCCCAATCCCTGTCCAAGTATTCCAACAGTGACGTCATCGTGTACGTGGGGTGCGGGGAGCGCGGGAACGAGATGTCCGAGGTGCTGCGGGACTTCCCCGAGGTGCGGGGGACAGCGGGGACACGGGGGGACAGCGGGGGACAGCGGGGGGCAGGGGGTGACAAGGGGGGTGGCAGGGGTGGCACGGGTGGCACCGTGTCCCCAGCTGAGCGGGGAGTTGGGCAAGGGGTGACACAGGGGTGGCAGGGGGTGACAGGGGGTGGCAGGGGGTGACAGGGGGTGGCAGGGGTGGCACGGGTGTCACCGTGTCCCCAGCTGACCGTGGGGGTGGGCAGGGGATGACAGGGGGTGACAGGGGGTGGCAGTGGGTGACAGGGGGTGACCCTGTCCCTGTCCCCAGCTGACCGTGGAGGTGGACAGGGGTGACACAGAGGTGACACAGAGGTGACAGGGGGTGACAGGGGGTGGCAGGGGGGTGGCAGGGGTGGCACAGGTGTCACCGTGTCCCCAGCTGACCGTGGGGGTGGATGGGGGTGACACAGGAGTGACACAGGGGTGACAGGGGGTGGCAGGGGGGTGGCAGGGGTGGCTCGGGTGTCCCCCTGTCCCCAGCTGACTGTGGAGGTGGATAGGGGATGACATAGAGGTGACAGGGGGTGGCAGTGGGTGACAGGAGGTGACAGGAGGTGACAGGGTGTGGCAGTGGGTGACAGGGGGTGACAGGAGGTGACAGGGGCTCACAGGAGTTGGCAGGGGGTGACAGGGGGTGACCCAGGTGACACAGGTGTCCCCGTCCCCAGCTGACCATGGAGGTGGGCAGGGGGTGACAGGGGGGTGACAGGGGGTGACAGAGGGTGGCAGGGGGTGACAGGAGGTGACAGGGGGGTGACAGGAGGTGACAGGGGGGTGGCAGGGGGTGACAGGAGGTGACAGGGGGTGACAGGGGGTGACAGGGGGTGGCAGAGGGTGGCAGAGGGTGGCAGGGGGTGACCCTGTCCCCGTGCCCAGCTGACCATGGAGGTGGATGGGGTGACACAGGGGTGACAGGGGGGGACAGGAGGTGACAGGGGGTGACAGGGGGTGACAGGGGTGGCAGGGGGTGACCCAGGTGACCCTGTCCCCGTGCCCAGCTGACCATGGAGGTGGGGGGCAGGACCGAGTCCATCATGAAGCGCACGGCGCTCGTGGCCAACACGTCCAACATGCCCGTGGCCGCCAGGGAGGCCTCCATTTACACCGGTGGGCACCGGGGGGGGGCACCGGGGGGGCACCGGGGGGGAGAACGGGCGTTTGGGGGTCTGGGGGGGCACCTGGGGGGTGAGGGGGCACTGGGGGGGTGTGAGGGGGCACCTGGGGGTGGGAACGGGCATTTGGGGGTCAGGGGGGGGCACCTGGAGGTCTGTGGGGGCACTGGGGGGTCTGTGGGGTCACCTGGGGGGTGTGGGGGTGGCAATGGGCATGTGTGGGGCTGGGGGGGCACTGGGGGGGATGTGAGTGGGCACGGGGGGTGTGGGGGCACCTGAGGGGTGTGAGGGGTCACTGGGGGGGTCTGTGGGGTCACCCGGGGGTGTGAGGGGGCACGGGGGGGTCTGTGGGGTCACCCGGGGGTGTGAGGGGGCACGGGGGGGTCTATGGGGTCACCCGGGGGTGTACAAGGACTCCCCCACCCCTTTGAGCCCTCCGTGCCCTCCCCCCGTGCCCCCCAACCCCGGGGCCGTTGCGGGGTCCCCGTGCCCCCCCTCCCCCGTGCCCCCCTCCCCGTGCCCCCCCCAGGGTGTGACGGGCCCCCCCTTTCAGGGATCACCCTGTCCGAGTATTTCCGGGACATGGGGCTGCACAGCTGCCTCCTGGCCGACTCCACGTCCCGCTGGGCAGAGGCGCTCCGGGAGATCTCGGGGAGGCTGGCAGAGATGCCCGCGGGTGAGAGCCCGGATTTGGGGTCGGGGGGGGGGGGGGATGGGAGGGTGGGAAACCCCAAATGTGGGGTATGGGGGAATGGGAAGGTGGGAAACCCTAAATCCGGGATATGGGGGCGATGGGAATGTGGGAAACCCCAAATGTTGGATATGGGGAATGGGAGGGTGGGAAACCCCAAATCCGGGATATGGGGGCGATGGGAAGGTGGGAAACCCCAAATGTGGGGTATGGGGGAATGGGAAGGTGGGAAACCCTAAATCCGGGATATGGGGGCGATGGGAATGTGGGAAACCCCAAATGTTGGATATGGGGAATGGGAGGGTGGGAAACCCCAAATCCGGGATATGGGGGCGATGGGAAGGTGGGAAACCCCAAATGTGGGGTATGGGGGCAATGGGAAGGTGGGAAACCCCAAATGCTGGATATGGGGGCAATGGGAAGGTGGGAACCCCCAAATGCTGGATATGGGGGTGATGGGAAGGTGGGAAACCCCAAATGCTGGATATGGGGGCGATGGGAGTGTGGGAACCCCCAAATCTGGGATATGGGGGTGATGGGAAGGTGGGAAACCCCAAATGCTGGATATGGGGGCGATGGGAATATGGGAAACCCCAAATTTGGGACCCCCCCCCGTTTTTGGGGTGCCCCCCTGACCCCCCGTTCCCCCCGCAGACAGCGGGGACCCCTTTGAGTATTGGGGTGTCCTCTGTGGGTATCGGGGGCCCCCCCTCGTTTTTGGGGTCCCTCCCTGACCCCCCCGTTCCCCCGCAGACAGCGGGTACCCCACGTACCTGGGGGATCTCTGTGGGTACCTGGGGGACCCCATTGGGTGTTGGGGGAACCCCGTGTTTTTGGGGGTACCCCCCCCCATTTTTGGGGACCCCCCCTGACCCCCCCGTTCCCCCGCAGACAACGGGTACCCCGCGTACCTGGGGGCCCTCTCTGGGTATCAGGGGTACTCTCTGGGTATCGGGGGGACCCCCCCCGTTTTTGGGGTTACCCCCCCATTTTTGGGGTGCCCCCCTGACCCCCCCGTTCCCCCGCAGACAGCGGGTACCCCGCGTACCTGGGGGATCTCTGTGGATATCAGGGGTACTCTCCGGGTACCTGGGGTACCCCCCCCATTTTTGGGGGACCCCCCTGACCCCCCCGTTCCCCCGCAGACAGCGGGTACCCCGCGTACCTGGGGGCCCGCCTGGCCTCGTTCTACGAGCGGGCGGGGCGGGCGCGGTGCCTCGGGACCCCCCCCCGCGAGGGCAGCGTCAGCATCGTGGGCGCGTGAGTGCGGGGAGGGGGCTGCGGGAGGGGGGGGGACCCCCCCAAAGGAAGGACACCCCCTCCCCTAAAAGGACCCACCCCCCCCGGTCTGTCCCCCCCCGCAGCGTGTCCCCCCCCGGAGGGGATTTCTCGGACCCCGTGACCTCGGCCACGCTCGGCATAGTGCAGGTGGGGGGACATGGGGGGGCACAGGGGGTCGGGGGGGCGTGGGGGGGCGTGGGGGGACGGGGGGGGACATGGAGGGACATGGGGGGGACATGGAGGGACGGGGGGACATGGGGGGGGCATGGGGGGACGGGGGGGGATATGGGGGGGACATGGGGGGATAGGGGGACATGGGGGGGACGTGGGGGGACATGGGGGGGACATGGGGGGACGGGGGGAACATGGGGGGACAGGGGGGGACATGGGGGGGACATGGGGGGATAGGGGGACATGGGGGGACGGGGGGAACATGGGGGGACATGGGGGGGACATGGGGGGATGGGGGGGACATGGAGGGATGGGGGGACATGGGGGGACAGGGGGGGACATGGGGGGAGCATGGGGGGGACATGGGGGGAGCATGGGGGTGCGGGGGGGGACAGGGGGGGACAGGGGGAGACATGGGGGGGACATGGGGGGACATGGGGGGGACATGGGGGGGGAGAGGGGGGGACAGGGGGGGACAGGGGGGTGACGGGGACACTCCGGGTGTTCCAAACCCCCAGAATTCCCGAATTCCAGGTGTTCTGGGGGCTGGACAAGAAGCTGGGACACGGGGGGTGATGGGGACACTTTGGGTGGGACATGGAGGTGACAGTGACCCCTGGGTGGGACATTGGGGTGACAGTGACCCCTGGATGGGACATGAGGGTGACAGTGACCCCCTGGGTGACCCCCGGGTGCTCCAACCCCCTGGAATTCCCGAATTCCAGGTGTCCTGGGGGCTGGACAAGAAGCTGGGACACAGGGGGTGATGGGGACACTCCAGGTGCTCCAACTCCCTGGAATTCCCGAATTCCAGGTGTTCTGGGGGCTGGACAAGAAGCTGGGACACAGGGGGTGATGGGGACACCCTGGGGGTGGCAGTGACCCCTGAGTGGGACATGGGGGTGACAGGGACATTCTGGGGGTGCCCTGGGGGTGACAGTGACCCCCTGGGTGGGACATTGGGGTGATGGGGACACCCTGGGTGCTCCAACCCCCCGGAATTCCCGAATTCCAGGTGTTCTGGGGGCTGGACAAGAAGCTGGGACACGGGGGGTGATGGGGACACTCTGGGGGTGACAGTGACCCCTGGGTGACCCCTGGGTGGGACATTGGGGTGACGGGGACACTCCAGGTGCTCCAACCCCCCGGAATTCCCGAATCCCAGGTGTTCTGGGGCTGGACAAGAAGCTGGGACATGGGGGGTGACAGTGACCCCTGGGTGACCCCTGGGTGGGACACGGGGGTGATGGGGACACCCAGGGTGCTCCATCCCCCCAGAATTCCCGAATTCCAGGTGTTCTGGGGGCTGGACAAGAAGCTGGGACACGGGGGGTGACGGGGACACTCCAGGTGCTCCATCCCCCCGGAATTCCCGAATTCCAGGTGTTCTGGGGGCTGGACAAGAAGCTGGGGTGTGGGAGGTGATGGGGACACTCCGGGTGCTCCATCCCCCCGGAATTCCCGAATTCCAGGTGTTCTGGGGGCTGGACAAGAAGCTGGGACACGGGGGGTGATGGGGACACTCTGGGTGCTCCATCCCCCCGGAATTCCCGAATTCCAGGTGTTCTGGGGGCTGGACAAGAAGCTGGCGCAGCGGAAGCACTTCCCGTCGGTGAACTGGCTCATCAGCTACTCGCGGTACCTGCGGGCGCTGGAGCCGCACTACGAGCGCCTCCACCCCGAATTCCCGGCGCTCCGGAACCGCGCCCGGCAGATCCTGCAGGAGGAGGAGGAGCTGGCCGAGATCGTGCAGCTCGTGGGCAAGGTGGGAGTGGGGTACGGGGTGGGGGAAATGGGATTTGGGGTGTGGGAAAGGGGATATGGGGTGTAGGAAATGGGATCTGGGGTGTGGGATTTGGGATGTGGGGTGTGGGATCCTGCAGGAGGAGGAGGAGCTGGCCGAGATCGTGCAGCTCGTGGGGAAGGTGGGAATGGGATTTGGGGTGTGGGAAATGGGATTTGGGGTGTGGAAAAGGGGCTATGGGGCGTGGGAAATGGGATTTGGGGTGTGGGAAATGGGATTTGGAGTGTGGGGTGTGGGATCCTGCAGGAGGAGGAGGAGCTGGCCGAGATCGTGCAGCTCGTGGGCAAGGTGGGAGTGGGGTACGGGGTGTGGGAAATGGGATACGGGGTGTGGGAAATGGGATACGGGGTGTGGGAAATGGGATATGGGGTGTGGGAAAGGGGATATGGGGTGTAGGAAATGGGATCTGGGGTGTGGGATTTGGGATGTGGGGTGTGGGATCCTGCAGGAGGAGGAGGAGCTGGCCGAGATCGTGCAGCTCGTGGGCAAGGTGGGAGTAGGGTACGGGGTGGGGGAAATGGGATACGGGGTGTGGGAAATGGGATATGGGGTGTGGGAAAGGGGATATGGGGTGTAGGAAATGGGATCTGGGGTGTGGGATTTGGATGTGGGGTGTGGGATCCTGCAGGAGGAGGAGGAGCTGGCCGAGATCGTGCAGCTCGTGGGGAAGGTGGGAATGGGATTTGGGGTGTGGGAAATGGGATTTGGGGTGTGGAAAAGGGGCTATGGGGCGTGGGAAATGGGATTTGGGGTGTGGGAAATGGGATTTGGAGTGTGGGGTGTGGGATCCTGCAGGAGGAGGAGGAGCTGGCCGAGATCGTGCAGCTCGTGGGCAAGGTGGGAGTGGGGTACGGGGTGTGGGAAATGGGATTTGGGGTGTGGAAAGTGGGATATGGGGTGTGGGATTTGAGATATGGGGTGTGGGAAATGGGATACGGGGTGTGGGAAATGGGATTTGGGGTGGGGGAAATGGGATTTGGGGTGTGGGAAATGGGATATGGGGTGTGGGAAATGGGATTTGGGATGTGGGATCCTGCAGGAGGAGGAGGAGGAGCTGGCCGGGATTGTGCAGCTTGTGGGGAAGGTGGGAATGGGATTTGGGATGTGGGAAAGGGGATATGGGGTGTGGGATCCTGCAGGAGGAGGAGGAGCTGGCCGGGATCGTGCAGCTCGTGGGGAAGGTGGGAGTGGGATTTGGGATGTGGGAAATGGGATTTGGGGTGTGGGAAATGGGATTTGGGGTGTGGAATGTGGGATTTGGGATTTGGGGTGTGGGATCCTGCAGGAGGAGGAGGAGCTGGCCGAGATCGTGCAGCTCGTGGGCAAGGTGGGAGTGGGATTTGGGGTGTGGGAAATGGGATTTGGGGTGTGGGAAATGGGATTTGGGGTGTGGGATGTGGGATCCTGCAGGAGGAGGAGGAGCTGGCCGAGATCGTGCAGCTTGTGGGGAAGGTGGTAATGGGATACGGGGTGCAAAAAATGGGATTTGGGGTGTGGGAAATGGGATACGGGGTGCGGGAAATGGGATCTGGGGTGTGGGAAATGGGATTTGGGGTGTGGGAGTGGGATTTGGGGTGTGGGATTTGGGATTTGGGATGTGGGATCCTGCAGGAGGAGGAGGAGCTGGCCGAGATCGTGCAGCTCGTGGGGAAGGTGGGAGTGGGATTTGGGATGTGCGAAATGGGATTTGGGATGTGGGAAATGGGATTTGGGGTGTGGAAAGGGGATATGGGGTGGGGGAAATGGGATATGGGGTGTGGAAAGTGGGATATGGGGTGTGGGAAATGGGATAGGGGGTGTGGGATGTGGGATTTGGGATCTGGGGTGTGGGATCCTGCAGGAGGAGGAGGAGCTGACCGGGATCGTGCAGCTCAGAGGAAGGGGGAAAATGGGATACAGGGTGCAAAAAATGGGATATCGGGTGTGGGAAAGGGGATTTGGGGTGTGGGAAATGGGATCTGGGGTGTGGGATTTGGGATATGGGATGTGGGATCC